>NW_020455533.1:3678803-3698331 GCF_003342845.1 Nothoprocta perdicaria
AAGAGAAGAGAAGAGAAGAGAAGAGAAGAGAAGAGAAGAGAAGAGAAGAGAAGAGAAGAGAAGAGAAGAGAAGAGAAGAGAAGAGAAGAGAAGAGGGGATTTTAGACAGTTTCCACATTGTAATTTGCTAACTCTTGCCTGTGTTGTTCCCCTTGCTCTTCCTCGCTGGTGCCTCCCGGCCGTCCCCACCACCTCTGCTCTGGCTCACAGCAAGCGGCCTCCTCCCCGCTCTCTTTGTAAGGCTCATCACGAGATTTGTCAAAGCCTTTCCCTCAAAAGGTTGTCAAAACCAGCGAAAGTGCTTTCGGCACAGCTTGAAAACAAGAGGTTCTTTGTTTTCATTCCTGTTCCTCAACAAAGGTTTAAACTTTTCTAAAGAGAGAGAAAAAAAAATCGATTGATTTCCCTAGCAGCTGTAATAATTTGTAGTTCCTGCCTTGCCTTCAAATCCCCTTTATACTGTCTCTTGAAATCCCGTTTTTCATGTTTCCCCCAAAGTGTTGCATATGTTATCTGTCTTGCTCATTTTCTTGTATTGTTTTTGTTTAATCTAGTTTAAGCTGTAAGCATTTCAGGGTGAAGAAGAGGACTGCATTTTGGCAGTCTTTGTTTGATAACGTTGGTTTAATCTGCATTTGAGGGCCAAGAACGCAAGCAGCAGGCAGGACTTTCTGCCAGTTCACATGTAGAGAAAYTGTGGCTGTTAATACTCTGCTTTTTGAAGAGAAGAAAGAAAATTGCTCAAGGACAGAACTGTCTGGTATTCCTCAGCCCTCTGCTTTGCAGCTGCCTGCCACTGTTGGATACTTCATTGGCGTTACTTTCTTCAAATAAATAACAGTCATCTTTCCAAGCAGCTCAACCCAGCTGACAGCACTGATTTATTGAGATTCCCRGAGTTTTTTCCTCATCTAGGAAGTCTACCCAGTGCATTTAAGTGAGTTTTTAAAATGCAAGGGTTCTCTATGCAATGTGGTGTTGAATTGACCTTATGCTAAGGTGGCTGGAACTTCCACCACAATTGACCAGGAAGACACGGATAAGGCCTTCATAACAGGTTTATCTCTTTTCTTAGCAATTCCAGTGCTTGTTCTCTGGAAGAAGAGGCCCCAGAGTGAGAGCTGTTGTGACTGCAGCCTGCAAGATGTGCAGAAGAAATAATCAAATAAGTTTGCAGTAACTACTTCCTTGCAAAGATCTAGCTTAGGTCATGCTTTTGTCATGCTTCTAGGAAAAATACGCACTTTTATCAAGGTCCCGCATGATCCCCCCGATGATCTAAAATACTCAAAACTTGTAAAATTCTTTGCATTTTTCCTCTTTTCTGGTAGCTCTACTTATATAAAAAAATTGCTCAACTCCAGCTGGGAATAGAAGCAAAGGTGTGTTTGCTATCTATTCCAGCAAAGATATTTCAGTTCTTTTCTTCCAGYGATATTTTAAGTGACGTGGTAGAAATAACAGATCTCAAGAAGATCTTGTCCATTATTATGTGATGAAAGCTCTATATCTTTCTCACAATGCCACCGATGTTTGAAGACTGCTTTTCCACAGAAGGCAAGCAATTTTTGATTATTTCCAACTGGTGGAATATATAAAACAACAAAGAGCTGTTGCAGTTGATAGTGCTTCGTGGCCGGTGGTCTGGCAGTGACTCAGATGATACATTTGAACGCTTAGAGGGAAGCATCTTGGATAGCTTTTAAAGCCTTTCTTAGAAATGGATATGTGTGATTCAGCTCACTTCTTTTCCCCGGCCATGACAAATAAAAGTTACCAATGTCAGGAAGAGCAGAGTCTTGGGGAAGGATAATGGCAGCGTGTTCAAAGGGGAATTACAACTGAAACCTGGAAGSAAAATAATGTCAGCCCTGCCCTTGGAAGGGTGGAAATGTTCTGAGAGAGAGGGATGTGACATAAAAAGAAAAACCCAATATGTTTCCTGCCCACAGACCATTTTTTTTCCTTCTGCTGTAGGACGATTTATGTCTTTCTTTGAGGAGAGCTGAGCAACCCCGTGAAGGAGCAAAGGACTCCTGGGTCATCCCAGACTGGAGTCTTGCAGCTTTTTCTCTGAATATGGGAATTTTGACTAGGGTCATGGTAATTAATGACTGGTATAATTAATCTGATGTTTCGTTTTATCAAACCAGCCAGCGAAGAATGCAAGTAATGTCTTCATGACCAACTGCAGAAAGATAGAGGTATGCTATGGTGTCTACTGAAAAGTCTATTTTTCTGGTGAAAAAATGAATAATACAGATTTTTAAGTGGGGAATTTGATGTACATCCAGGCTGCATGAACCAATCTCATGCACGAATCAGTGCTGAGAATCAAAATACTGTGGCCATTTCTTCTTTACTCTCCATTTAACTTCTGGATTGGAAGAAGGGATTTGCTACTCCTTGCATCCCTTGCATAACTTGGTAACTGCTGAGGAATAGCTGGAYGAGGGTCCAGTGCCAACCCTTTGCTGCCTTCACAGGTACCTTTCACAAGATGCCATGGGAAGATGCAGCACATGTCACATGAAGAACTCAATTTTCAGTCTGCTGGGGTGTTTGTAAGTCCAGGGTGATGGAGATGGGGAACATTATTAGCACCAAATCAAAGGAAACTATTGCTGCTGTCACAGTGCAGCAAGAAAAATCAGGATTCAAAAAAATTCCTCTTCATCTCCATAATGCACCTAGAGGATTCAAAAGGAAGCACGTGCATAATCCTGCAACAGCAAGGAGAAGGCATTTCTCATGAAATGGTAAACTCATATGCAATTGAATTGTCATTGTGTTTAAYAATGCAATGCATTTAGTAATAAATYGTGTTTAATTCGCTGTATTGTTCCTTGTTGCAACAGCCTACTTAACTGGAAGCATCTCAACCCTTGAGAAATATGAGTATTATTCAGAAAATAAAAATGACAAGAAAGGACGTGACCCAGAACTGTCCATTCAGCACTGGGGCTGCAGAGACACCCCAAGCAATGAGGTGCAGGGGGACACAGCCCAACAAACTGCCTCTCAGAGGTCCCGGTGAGTAAAGCCAGAGATTTCCCCTGTTGCTGATGCCAATTCCAGCTTCCTCCTTTCCTAAGTGGCACTTTGCAAAGAGGCCCTGGTGTTGCTCTCTCTTGCTCCTTCAGGAATGCTGCCTAATGTAGCTAGTTGTGGAAACAAGACTTTTCCCTATAACTCCTTTGATTAAAAGTGTGCATGGGTCCCAGTTTGAGGAGTGGTGGGGGATGCACTGATGGCACCAAGACCTGGAGCCTCCTGCAGCCTGGGTCCCTATACAGAGCTCCAGCTYTGCAACAGGTACAACTGAGGTGGTCACTGCTCCCACTGGTCCATGCAATGGGGTACTGAGTGCTGTGCATCAGCATCGCCATCAGCTGAGGGATGCTACTCCTGTCGTGGTTTACCCATTTCTAGTGACACTTTGGCAACAACCGAATCATCATTTGATTTATGTTGCAACACAGTAAACATATTTCTGTAGTTCTGCCCTAGCATTTCATCATGTTTTTCAGAAAACCCTATGTTTCTGAAGTGCTTTGGCAAAAAAGAGAGAGCAAGGCAGGGTTTTCTTTCTTTCTTTTTTTTTTTTTTTTAATGAAAGACAGATTATTTATCAAATTTTTGTATTTCTAGAAGAAAATGGGACTTGTAACGTTCTTATAATGTCATCTCATGAAGAGTAAAGGCACTAAAGAAGACAGATATTAGGTATCCTTTTTTTTCTTATTATTTTCATCCACTATTTCAAATAATTAACAAGATTCTAGGTAAGAAWAGAATAGATTTGGAAGAGAATATCTTACTCAAGAGAAGTATCTCCCTTCCCAGCAGAGTTCTGAAAAGCAGCCCTTAAATAGAAAGTCCTGATCTGTTTCRCATAGAAGATTCCCCCTCAGTATCCCAGCAGATGTTTTAAATTACATGATATGTTTCTCAGAGTCTGGTAATTTCTGCTGGGATYTTCTTACTAGTTCCTAGATTTATTTCAAGAGGAGCTAAGTGTTTTCTCCCTAAAGTTCCTCTAAGTGGGTCAGAAGTTTGCAAAAAAAGAAGACTTCTGTTTTTTGAGTTTCTCTGCTCTCTCAGGTAATTTCACGTCATATTAAGGCACAAGTGACTTTATTGTGGAAACCTAGTGTCTTTCTTTTATTTTTCGTAAAGTTGCTGTGCAAGCTGGTCACCAGTGCAAACGTAGCGGATATTTTGAAGAAATTATTCTGTCAGGCTCATCTTTTTTTATCTGATCTTTCCTCAATCTGGTAGTTCAGAGAATCATTTCTGTTGTAGGAGACCTGAAATTTGTATGACAATTGCTTTGTTAAGCGAGGCCTCATTTAAGAAAGGGAGAAATGTGTTGGGCCAAGATGTTCTTTCCACAGTACTCTTAGGTTCRTGAAGGATCCACCAAGAAGTTGTACTGGTGAAAGGTTGATACTTGGCTGGCCTGATACCGGGTTCATGGGCAATTTCTTAGGTAAGGGTACAGGTTCTGGTTATTCTATAGGCAAATTGCATGTGTAAATGTGATGTCCATTGCATCCTTGAAGGTCTTGCCATTTTAGACATGTCTGTAGGATGAAGTTTATATCTTCTTATGTACTCTGTCAAGTACYGATCATCTCCTGAATAAAATATCTGGCATGTAATCCTGTCCTTAGAAAACTACTGATGTGATTATCATAGCTGCTAATGTTYCAGAAGAAGGATATGGGTTGCTGATCTGGTAAGGAAAGTACTGGAAGAGACTTGTTTGTGCCAACGTTGGCACAAGGAAGGCGAAGCCGACAGAAAGAGAAATGTGTTTGGGTTTGAATTCTCCACACTGAGGCAGAAACCCAAGACTTGCATGCTGTGATAAAATCCCTTGCAAATCATAAACATGCAGAAATCCAGCTTAACGTGAAACGCAGCCAGTTTTGGTCTGAATAGCTGCGAGGAGGGTTTTGCTGATGCTCTGAGCAGTGGTAGCCTCAGCCCCAGGGACACGAGGAGTCCTGGCAATAAAACTGCTTCCTCCAGCAACACCTTCCAGCCTGGCATTGCTTAATGGGCTGGGAGAGCACATGAAAGCGGCTGTTTCTGAGCATTATAAAGGACACATTGCTCCTCTTAGTCACTTAGTATGTGAAAACCACAAAATGAGAAAAAAAGCACATCAGGTCTCACATTCGACRTTTCCACCTCCACATATAGGAAACAGTAACAGCTGAGCACAGCTG
Organism: Nothoprocta perdicaria; assembly: GCF_003342845.1. Lineage (NCBI taxonomy): Eukaryota > Metazoa > Chordata > Aves > Tinamiformes > Tinamidae > Nothoprocta > Nothoprocta perdicaria. The sequence goes on from NW_020455533.1 coordinate 3,684,041, forward strand.
GCATGAAAGGGACTGGTCTCAGCTTTATCGTGGTGGGAAGGCAATAAACACCCATCTTAGAAAAGCTAAAGGGGCCTCCAAGTGTCCTGCTCAACTTTATGGGCAACTTATTTCCTGGAAGAGTTCAAACCGATGTTATTGAGTAGCCAGAGCTTGGCTTTTGACTTGTAGAGCTAGGAGAGACRGGAATATTGTTCTTCCTGCAATATTCCCTGCAATGGATATTTGCTGTGTTTTCTGGAATTCACTCCCTTCCCTTCTGTGAATCAGTTCCTCTAGGTCAGCATGTTCTTTACACCGGATATTTTAGCCTGGTGCTGCTTCGCTCCAAAAGCATCTGTAGGAGTCAAAAGCCACACGCTGTTCCATGKGCTGGATAACTTTATGGGTAAATAAGTAACTTTATGGGTAACTTTATGTGACTCCTGCTGTCACATACATGTTAAACGGTGTTGATGGTGCGAGATGTGTTATTATTCCAGATTAGTTAAGCAAATTCTATATAGGCTAGTTTCTTTTGCAGCCTCTTTGCACACTCTACACTTGACCTTGGGGATGCATCTCAAATCCACACTGGCGTTTTCCAGACTCTGTGACTTTTGGCCTGTATCCCAAATACATATGAGCTTCCTTGGATCTGTATGCTGAGAATGCATGTGTTTCTGCAACCTACTTCACTTGGTCACCTTACTGGTCATGGCTAGAGGAATATAAATCCATTGTAAATCCATAAATCTGGTTTTGGAGTTGAGGGAGTTCAGAGAGATTTAGTCTGTCCTACAAATCCGACCTGCAGTATACCACTATGTCTGCATTTTTTATGCATATATATATACGTATATGAATTGATATATTGTTTTCCAAATTTGTGCTTTAGCTGAATATAATTTACTTGTAATATATAGCTCTTTGTTAGCATTAGGAAAGAATGAGTGGGATAAAAAGGACTCCGATTTTTTTAAACTAACTTTTCAGTTAAACAGGTCAAGAAGCAGATGTAGCAATTCCATTAACCACGCTCCTTGCCCACAATAAGTTTGGAAATTCAACAACAAAAAAAGAGGCTCCACAGTGTATTTTGGGTGGATTAGTTTTTTGATTTCTAAACACAGTGGTCTGCTCTGGAGCCTGGCACTTCCAGTCAGGCTTTCTTGTTTATAGCATAATAGTGAAAAGAAGTACAAGCTGAAGCCTGCTGGGGAGTTCATGTCTGAGAGAGTGAAAGCCGATTTTTAACATCATAAAATGTTAGCCATGACCTTCTGGGAGCTTACAGTGTCTGTTGCCGTTTCACACCGAGGTGAATAGGTGCTTCTTTTGCAATTAATAATGTCATTCTCTTCCTGCTGCCAAGCTGTCAGACCCTGGTTAACCTGGTTTTGGCTTGGCCAAAGGTCTGYTGGGACTTGCTGGAATATTTCTGAAGTTCCTTCAACAAGAGAAGCAGTGTCAGCTGCAGYCTTTGCTGGCTCCCTCTCCCCAGGCTGGATCTAAGCCATCGGAGCAGTTTCCTCACCTCTGCTTCTTCATGACCGTAATTGCTGCTTGCRCTGGTACTCAGTGCACTGGGTCTCCTCTGTGGAGGCCTCTCTGCTCGTTGCAGCTGGACAACCTGGTTGTTCTGCAACTCTTTGGTCATGGGCGTCAGAAAGGGCCACCTGTCCCTTGTGTCCTTTTGGGAATGTTGCTTGATGGTTYCTCTCCTGAAGGACATGATACTGAGTGGCAAGGTGCAGATGACAACAGTTTTCAGGGTTCATTGGAATGAACTTGGTGAACTGGGTTTTGACTGGAGGTCCTAACTGTCCTCCCTTCCCCTGATTGCTCCATTTCTTCTTCTTTTGGACCATGCCTGATGGTGAGCACATTGCAAAGGGTTAAAAACAGCATGTCAGGTGTCTTGATTCTAGTTTGATGTGGGATTATTTTATGCCTGTCCATCTGAATACCACTGCAGTGAGACACCAAAAACATAATATTGCTTTGTGTTTATTGAATAATTTACCCTTGGCTCTCTTGGCTTTGGCTTCTTGCCTATAAAGCAACAGCCAAAAGGTTTTTGAAAGAAAGAAAGAGAGAAAGAGAGAAAGAGAGAAAGAGAGAAAGAGAGAAAGAGAGAAAGAGAGAAAGAAAGAAAGAAAGCACTTAGCTTGCACTTTCTCCTCATGCTGACTCTCATATTTATTTTATTTCAAGTTTTGGGACTTTCTCTAGAGAGTAAAGTAAATATGAACAAAATATATACTGAATGATTATCATCTAGATTTTTGTCCTCCTGCAGTGCTGCAGTTCGCTCAGCTTCTAGCCAAGCACCAGGCTGGAATTGCAGTTATACTCACAAGTTTTAGGGTATCAGATTAAAAAAAGGAAAAAATCATCCTCAAGGGCAGAGAGATCCATAATTTTCTAAGAGGCCTCAATGTTCTTGCTCATCATGTGAAGACACCTTCAGTGGACAGACTCCCTTAAGTCAACGGGGAATTTTGTCTTTGCTTTTGATGACCAAAGTCTTCACATAGATGTCTTGAGTTTCCTMTTCTTCTATCCAGTGACATCAGTCAGCTTTAAGGTGAATCAGAAGACTTAGTCCTTTCTCACTGCTCCTCGGGTGGCCTAATTAAACCTCAGAGCCTCAAAATCTTTGTTGGAGAGGCGCAGGTGGGCCTAAGCTTCCTGACCTAATAGGAAAACTCCATTATTATGAGGATACTGGGAAAAATCTGCTGATAGAGTCATAAAAGATGCCTGGGATCAGAGACAGGAGTGCCACAGATGGAGAGGATGATACAGCCATCAGCTCTGAGATGATCATTTACAGCTGCTTTATGGGTGGTGGGTCCGTATCTTTCAGTGCTACCAATATACACTATTTTTAAAGGTAGACTTCTATCGTTTTTTTCTGTGGCAATCTGACCAGGATAAGTATTTCTGAACCAGAACCACTAAGGAAGCACTGACCATGTACAGTAATGCAGATCTGCTCCATRTTTTTACCTGCAAAATCACAAGCCTTTTAGGCTTTCCTTGGTTATGTTTTCCCTATGAAAAGGAGCTCAGTGCTGTGTTTGCACAGGCTTAGAAGGGCTTAGGAGCAGGCAATCAATATGAGGAGGAGCAGCTAATTGCTCAGCTAAAGTAAAGCCCTCTCTGACACAAATCTGTTGTGTTGGCATTGTATTTTATCAGACTACAGCCAGCAGACAGGGGAGCATCCCAGGAGAAGCACACGAAGCAACGTCAAAGGGAAGGCAGGCAAGACATCCCCATTGACTGTGTGCCTGAATATTACAGGCAAAAAAGAGTATATGTCAGCCCTGTGCTCCTTTTCAGAGGAGAGGAGGACATCAGGAAGTCTCTTAATCCTTGCTAGGTTGCAAAAGGATGGAAACTWGAAGGAGTGCCAAGGAGAACTGGGATCAAAAGCATTAGCCATCTATTTTTTTGGGAACAAAACTACCTATACTGAAAAAAAAAAATCAAAGAACAACAAAAACACCATAGTTCTATGATATATGTGTCTCTGAAAGGTATTTGAGCTGAGTTCTTAAAATACTCCCTTGGTATGTTTATGACGATGGTTTCTGAGGTCTTTCAAGTGCTTTTTCTTGGAGCTCCATTAGATAGTATGAAGCAACTCCCCAAATCACAGTGCTTTTAGAAGGCGTCAAGGGTCGGCCCAGACTTAGAAGTAAGCAACATAATTCACAAGGGCTTTTCCAACAAATCTGCAGATTTTTTTTTCTTTTAAAAAAGTAAATACAGTCTGAATCTCTTTGGAAAATGATACAAGCAGATCACAACAATATGTACTTACAAGAATGTACTTCGAAGAACATGTTGTACTTTCATGCTGAAGTATTTTACATTCTCTGCAGAATATTTGGATATTGACCTTTCCTGATGGGCTGTTTCTGCAGCCGGGGTGGTTCCTGAGTGCTTGCAGGGCTTCAGGTATCACTGTCCTGCCTCACACTGGCTTGAGATGATGATTTGCCTCTCATCAGCAGATGTTTTAGGCTCCTGAGGCCCCAAAAGGAAATAACTTCCTAATTGCAGCATAGCTCAGCAGGTCTCAGTCCAAAATATAGATCTATAATCTGCCTCTGCTTGACAGCTTCCCATTGGAAAGCTGCTGAGATCTATCCGCATCTCCATTTTCACGGTAAGGAGGCACCAGTACATCCCTTTCTGGAACTCTGCCTTGCTGGCATTTATGTGCAAGGTGATGAAAACCAGCCCTATGGAAGCAGAAATTGTGGAACAGCAGAAAAGTGGCAGCGGAAATGTAGGTGTAGATCTCACCATGTCCCCATTCTTGATATATGGGAAGGCCTCTACAAAGCATTGAGGTTCTCCTCTGCTTGGCCTCCCTTTTCCAGAGGCATCAGGTCTCCATGGGGAGGATGCTTTTAATCCCCTTGTGCCACTGCTCTTTTTGGTGGGAGGTGTATGGTGTCGTCAGTCGGAGCACCAATTGTAGCATGGCTGCAGGATGAGAGCATGGATCTCTAAGAAGGAGGAGTGGGGCTCTTGAACAGGTCTCAGTGCGTTAGTTGGAATAAAAYACTTAGGCAATCCTTGTCTCAGGGATGAAGGACATGTCCCATGCCTCAAAGGTGAGCATCCCTATTTTCAAGTCTCATTCAGGGTGCCTTTTTTATCTCCACAGAGTTGCTATATTCCTATGATTTAATGGCTTTTCTACCCAGGGAAGTTATGGGAAGCCCTTAAGCCACCGGACTCCTGGAGGGTGCATCAAGGAAAGGTCTTTCATATCCTGCCCTCCTGGCTGCAGCGGCAGTGGTGGCAGGAGCAGAGGCACCAGGCTGGGTCAGTCTCCGCTCGGATGCGGGAAGGTCTTTGGTTCCCATGATCAGGCAACCAGCATCTGTCATGTGCTTTGGCTGCCACCTCATAATAGCTTAATTTTCTCCTTTGTTCTTTGCCTTTTGATGACTATCCTTTGATGACTTAAGGGGCCACCCAAAAGAGAGGACATTCCTGTCTCTCCAGAGCAGGCACTTAGCAACATCTTCTGCCAGAKCCACAATATCTGAGAAAAGAAAAGCTGCCCTCACTTCTGAGGAGAAGAGCAGCAACAAATCCCAGAAAGTCTATTTAAATATGGCTGTTTACTTTTGTTGGAGATTGAGTTACCTTCTCTTATAGAATAATGTTTTGGAATCCTTCTTGGTTCCCCCATAATAAATCTCAGTTATTCAAAGAAAAGGAGCTTCGCCAGTGAGTGAAGGAAATGCCCAAGAAAAATCCTTTATAGCAGACCTGCTTTTGACACTATTGGAAATTTCTGGGCACGCTGGCTAGGTGAATTATTGCTCTGTCTCTGGGCAATCAGAACATGAAGTGACAGCTCTCTTGTCTCTAACTGTAGACTGGAGGGACCTCTGCTATCAGGCGACAGGGAGGAAGAAAGAAAGCGAGAAGAAAGGCTAACAGCTGGATTCCAGTGAGGGTGGCAGGGTGGGGACTCCAGGTCCTGTGATGACTTCAAGCCATGTTTTGTCCCAGCGGTTGCCGACAACCACATGGACAAAATGTTGTTGCTGGTATTGTGGCTTCTTGGGAATCATGGGCTTCGTAGCTCAGCGTGGGTGAACAACAATGCAAAATTGCACCCAGGGCTCCTCAGTTCTCTGTCAGGGATGGCATTTGGKTTAAGTACAGCAAAGGGACCTCAGGGAAGAGCAGACTAATGGTCAAGACTAAGACTTCAAAGGCATTCTGAAATGACTCTGACTCTTCTCATCCCTTTTCTGAGCAGCTTTTCATTGAGATTTGCTGCTGTGGGCTAAATGGCTTGGAGAGYTGGATGGTAGAACAGCTGGAACTGGTAATCTCCAGCATCCAAGAAGCTGTGTTGTGATGATCTTCTTCTGTTGTTGTTGTTGTTGTTGTGGTCATTCCTTGTTTTCCCTATGATGCTCCAAAAGGGTTTTACAAAGGATAGCTATTTACAAAGGATAGTTATTTCTTTGCATAGCTGTGAATATGCACAGCTAGACTAAGCAAGGTTGTCCATCTGGGCCAGGATCACATGGGCAAAGGAGGAGAAAAAAAATGGGGTGCAAACCTAGCTGCAGCAAAGTACAGAGACCTTCTATCATTTGTACACTGAATTCTTAGGGAACTTAATCCCTATGCAGTCTTGTCGTGTGTCTGCTGTGACACTGAAGTGTTGATGTCCCCTTTGCTCTTGCAAGAGTGATGACCAAGAGCAGCACGAGCAGCCTGAGGCCACCTCTGCACGGGGCTGTCCTTGGTGCCAGGTCTGTCTCTCTGGGTGGTCACCGTGATATTTTCTTGTTACAGACAAGAAGCCACAGCAGTCAGGGTGTCGGGCACCATCTCAGCACATTTCTCTTTATCCCTGATTGCTTCTCTAAGAGTGAAGAGACAACAGTGCTGGGCAACACAGCCATGAATAAATGGCTGCAGGGAGCCAGAAGCTGAAGTGATTTTTAGGGGCAAAGATACCTCCTCAGCATTGAATGTGATTGCTGTGCTGAAATGATCCTTGGGAAATGATGCGGTTTAAAAAATGGTAAGTGTTCAGCACTTTCTTCTGCATATTTTTATTTCAGCCGCCTCTCTGGTCTCTCMATATTGTTTGACTTTTCTGAGTACCTGGCCATAAAGCTCTGCACTGTGAGTGACATTCATCCATGACTGTAATGTATATTGCTCCCTCTCTGTGGTATCCAGGTAACCCTTGAATATAACCCTAATGCAAAGCTGACCAAATACTCGAGAAAATGGCTGTTTTAGGTTTTACAAGACAGGAAACAGGAAAGGTTTTCCCTGTTTTCAGTCTCCAGCTCTCCTTGGTGGGGCTTAGGATTTGCAAGAATTTGGAGGGTGAAATGTTCGGCAAAAGCATTTCCCTAGATTAGACTGTGCTCATTTTTTGGTCTCCTTTAAAAATATTACMGAAAATTTCATCAGACCGTGAAACTCAGAATGTCAAGCTAGAGTCTTACCAAAATAATCCAGGTTTGGGGGATCTTGTTGTGCCACGTGGATTCTTTGGCTTAGAACAATTTTATTATGGATGGAGCCCTGCAGAACCACATTGGAAAAGGATATTGTTACAACAMTTTCAATATCAACAATGCTACTTGAAAGGAATAATTTGTTCCAGATGGCTATTAAGAATATCTGTCCTTTCTAAAAGAAATTCTTTTCCTTTCTTTCTTTTTCTTAKATGATTTATTCTAATAAAAAACTAGATAATTTAGATTTCTGTCAAATGGCTAGTAAACACGAAGACAAAGTTATTTGCAGGACAGGAACTCTGAAAGGCTACTTTCATTTAATCAGATTACAAATCTGTTCATATTGCACTTATTTCTTTCATCTCAAATAGCATAGTAAATTCTGCTTCATGAAAGAACTAGAAGGGATTAGAGTTACTGCAGATTTGAGAGCTCTTGTGTTGTATCTAGGACTCTTCCACACCACAGATAAGYCCATAACTACGTGTGAAAACAGCCACTGAACCTGATTTTGAGACACTCTAATATATCTCAATTTCAGGTATCTGTCACATCTCCTTACCTCCTCACAACTGTGAGTCAGTTGGGCACTAAATGAAGCTGACCTGCTCAAAATGGAATTATAAAGATCTTTTAAGTTGGTATTCTCCTCTGCTTGAGCAGTTTTGCAGGAGGTCAAGGTGCTATTAGATTCAACTAAAGGTATGACCAGCTTATGGTGTCTTGTCTCCTCCCAATTGTCCTTAGACCATGAATCCTCTCTCTAAATGCTCCTTCTTTGTCCTAGAGTGCTGAGAACACCAAAATTCTGTGTGACATGGATGATCATATCTGGGATCTCCTTTTCAGCACTGATGTCCTGCTGCACCAAATTACCCTGTCCATGATGGGCAGTGGACTAATACCATCACTTGGAGAGTGCTCAAGAGTGAAAGGACAAGGAAATACTGAAGCAGAGTCCCACTTAGGGCATTTCTCCACTTCCATTCCAGGTTTTGGGCTTGTTTCAGCACATGATTTCATGTCTATCTCATGTACCCCAGAGAGTGACCGGAGGGTAGCACAAAGTGTCCAAGATACTTGCTTGTTATATATAAGACATGCTGTGGCTGGGCTTTCTGCTTAGACCATTGCTTGGACATTATCCACAGGCACCAGAGGCAATGCTGGATGTGGAGATGAAACCAGGATTCATCATCTCCCCAGCCGCCTGCAGCAGCATCTTCTCAGCCACCAGACTTTCTCTCTGAAGGCTTTGCGTTGCTGCATGGGTTTCTCCAACGATGCTGCTCACTRAAGAGGCTTTCAAAGTCCCAGCATTTCCCCAGCATTTGTGCCTGCTGAATGTCAAGCAGTAGAAGGGCTTGAGGAGGATTGTTGGTCCTGGCYGACCAGATTCCTGTTTCGTGTTTGAAATAGATCTGCATCTGGTTGGTTAGCAAAATATTATGATCGGGATAACTACCTAAGCCATCTCGCCAAGCCAAAGAATCATAATGGGGTTCCAGAAAAGCCAATATTAAATCCAGAGACATCAACATTTGTGAAGTAGAACTAAATTGTCTCCATCTGGCTCCGGCTCTTGCCTGAGGCACAGAAATAAGTAGCTGCCTTTCAAAGAAGAGAAGATGAGGGCTGAGTTAATGAGGACCATAACAACCTAACCCTAAACTACCTCAGGTCACTTTCTTTTTCCAATTTTACCTCATTCAGTCAATGACCACCCTGCTTGTTCAGGGTATCTTGCTCCGTATCCTCCCGCTGTGAGGAGGAAAACATCCAGTGACACCAAAGAGAGCGGGAGAAGGGAGCTGAGCTGCTGCCAGGGCAGGGCAGGGGTGGGTGACCTGCATCAGAATGAGCTACAAATACTTTTAGCTTCATGTTATTAAGTGCAAGTCTTGAAATGTGTGGGGAAAATGATAAACACTGTCCAYAAACATGGTGTAAATAACATTTAYTCTCAGGTAAATACCTTTGAGAAAAGCAAAAAATGAGCACACCAGAATCCATCCTTAACTAAACCTGAATATTCAGAAAGTATCACTGTGTGCATCTTTCTGGTCAGTTCTTATGATGAAACCAAAGCTAATTTTAGAAGAAATAGAGATTTCAGAAATGAATTGTGCTGTTTGCTGCTGTGATATGTATTTTGTGCTCTTGTGTATAGTGTCCCAATTCCACTCCCCAAATGAATCCATGCTTATAAGCAACCCCACCAAGAATACCTCTCTATAACTGATACTTCACATGATTAGACCTTTCTTTTTTTGGCGTTTAGAAAGTTTTCTGAAATTGAAACACCCCCCAGGTACAACACTCTGGGGGAAGAGTTGCACTAAAGACTGTATTTTTGAGTGAAATCATGAAGAAAAATGGGGAAAGCTTCCCAGCTTTGCAGAAATGTGCAGAAATATGCAACTACTTACAAGAAGTCTGCACTTACCAAGCACTTTGGTGGATACTGATGGGTGTAATGAGGCACAGAAACATAAATTCAGTTGGCCGGGACCATGGAGTGAGTAATTATCCCTATGGGAAGAGAACAGGTGGATTATTTACTGGGCTGCAACTGCAATAAGCAATTAAAGGGAAAAAAAAACCCACCACATCTGTTCCACATCGTCCATTTCTTCTTTTCCAGGATACTCCTCCAGCTTGTCTCTCTGATACTGTGACCTGGAGACAAGTCATTTCTCTAATGAGGCTGTGCAAACATCATGTGTTCCTATGTGGAAAGAAGTGGAGATGGCCAGGAGCAACAGGGCACAGTAAGTAACATCCGGCAACATCTCCTCACTCTCCTATTTTATTTTCTATGAGATTCTGCTTTGTTCCAACCCCAAATCAATGTGTTTCCAGTGACAAGAGAACAGGCGTTTTAGAGTTGCAGGAAATAAATCTTGGAATCGGCTCCACTAAATGACTCATATCTCTGCTGCCATCTTGAGTAAGAGGAAGGGCTGAGCATCTGATCAACAATTCGCTGTTTGATTGAGCTGATTAAAGCGGGTTTTGTTAAATTAGCCAGCTGAACCTGACGCCTGATGTGTTTGATGTGTTGTGAAGCCTCTGTTTGCCYCAGGAAGGGTTTCCTCCTGCTAGCACGAGCTGAGAGCAAATGAGATGTAAACGGTGTGGATGATGTGCTCTTCTGTGCCAAACTTCTGCAGTATTAAGAATGTGATTTCTTTAAGACTGGGATGGATTTAATCATGAACAATTCTGCTCAAAATTCTGGCAAATCCAGAATAACGCTATGTTAGGAGAACTGATTTCTCTAGTGATAGTGGTTATTGACTTATGCATGGTTGAGGACATATTTTTTCCTACTACATCTGGCTGTTTCCCACTGGTGGTCAGCTATGCAGTGCCCTAAGATTTTTTGTATATTCCTAAGGTTTGTAGACATCGCTGATTGCCATTAAAGTATAGCCATAAAAATCAATTTTGAAGATATGGATTTCATTATTTAATTTATACAACTCATGGTCTKGGCATGGTAAATATTGCTTTCTCTGAAAACCTCTTATCATTATTGGTTTTGTCTGGAATTTATCTTTCAAGCAAGGATTAGACTAGATTTTTGTGAAAGTTTGGAGCAGAGAAATATGGTCTAGCAATGCATAACAGATTGTCTTCTCCAATGCATGCAGTGAATATTGGATGATTTCTTAATATCTTGCACTAAACTCAGCCATCAGTTATGCCATCATAGCACTGCTGTACTGGAAGTGACTCCATTTATATCTGTGGAGTTTCTCCTGATTTATGCTTTTAGAAAAGCAAGGTTAGGATTTGACTCCATGTATTCCCAAGTCAATTCTGACCGGCAGCAGCATGGGACAGAGCAAAAAATAAGAAATGCAGAGGGTGTCGGCAGTAGTTTGTTCATGGAAAATGTAGGGAACGTGTTGTGCATCACTGATAATGAAAATGCAAAAGGCAAAGAAATGTGGCCAGTTTCCTCCAGTATCACAAAACCTAATAAATCACTCTCTTTCATTMGTTCGAAGTACAATGCAATTGCTGTTCGGCATGAAGGGTTTAAGCAGCAATGGAACTCTTTGTGATTATTCTCTGTTTTAGAGAGATTAAAAACAAATATTTCTAGTATAATAAACAATCATTAAAGCGGGCTATTGCTGGGGAAATGTGCCGTGTGGCTACGTTTCCATCAGGTCTCTGGGAAAAGAGTGGACCTAATTAATGTTACATATTATTCTAGGTAGAATATTCGGCCAAAACACTTAAGTAGGATATTGCAGCTATTGAATGCATCTCATCTACTGCTGTTGGCCTGGTTATTCATGGGGACAAACAAAAGTTAGAAATATGTAAATGTGAATAAGCAGAGGTATTGGAGATGTCCAGTCGGTATGAATCMAGAGCTCTTGGGATTTAGACTAGTTATTGTCTAGGAACCAGCTCCTGTCTTTTATAGTCTTGTCAATAGTATGCAGTTGCAGTACCCTTTATAAAAATCTACRAAATTCTGGTCAAACTATTTTGAATGCAAATGGATGGTGTTTCATTTTATTTAAGTTAGCRGCCACTTTGTTGGAACTAAAGACACAGCTAAATAATGGTCAGGGACTCTCTTCTTCTTAGAGGAATCTTTAGTGCAGATCAGCTGCTGGAACCTGGTTAAAATAAAATAGTTGGAGGTTTTATTAAACTTCCTCATCCACATTCTAATCTGGATTTGGGTGTATCTTATAACACAGGAGCCTGATCCAGCAGGAAAATTGCATCTGGGGTTGAAGGCATCATCTGGCTTCTGCTTCCAGCAGCTTCCTGCACTGCTCTTCTATTTTCCTTCCTCCCTTTTGTCTGCTTTGTGTATTGTAGGTTCTTATTTTATTTCTGAACACCACCTGGACTGGAAGAATCCACTCTCTAAGTGCTGCTGAAATGTAAATAAGAGCAATAAGGAGCCTTTTCCCTCTGCTAAAATTTCATGGGTGTTTTTTATGCAAAATTTTGGCCTGGGGAAAAGTATAATTGGCAGGCAGCTTTTAACTGGGAGGCCACACTGACCTATTTCAGCGTAGGACCACAGAATAACAAACCCATGTTATGCTCTAAACATAACTGAAATCAGACGCAAAGCCTGGGTTAGAGAGCTCCTCCAGAATTTAATTTTTTTTTCCCCTGAAATATGGGAGCAAGGAGTGCAAAACAGAGGGACAGAGGTCAGGATCTTCCACACARGCAATGGAAAAGCAGTGAAGCTGGAAATTTGAGTTATCTGGTGTTGCTGGGCCTCTCCTTAAAACCATTGCTGTTCAGCATCTTGGTCCTGTCGAGGCAGTGGAGAGGATCCAAGGTTGGCAATAGTGGCTTTTATATCCATGAAGCTCAAACCACTGCAAAATCCTAATGCTGTAAGACTGGGAGTATTCTCTTCTTTTTCTCTCCAGATATAGAATAAATATCACTGCATTTTTTTTGATTATTTTCTAATTTACAGCAGATAACCCTGAAAGAGTGATTCATTGATACTGATGTTTTTTTTTCCCAATGAGTTTATAGTTGAACAARCAGAAGTACCAATGGCTCCATGGTTAGTGCCCTGGCTGTCAAAGCAAGCCAGTATTGATCTTTCCAGCAACTTTTCTTCATCCTGACTGAACGGCGCAGTTGAGGGGAGAAGGAGAATGAGGAAAAATTTAATTAATTTTGTTATCTGCAAATTAATGTGGAGCAGCATGGACTGCCAAATTGACAGAAATGTATTGCAAAACACTCTTTATTTGGAAATTGAAGTTTGGAGTGAGATATTTCCTCTCCCCAACCCTCACCCCTCCAAGTGCCCCTTTACTCTTAGGCAAAAGCAGATGATCATGGAAATTATTCAGGCTGAGAATGGTCTCAGCATCTGGAGGTTTGCAGATGGTCATGTTTGATTCAGCAACCTGGCTGGAGGGTGCTGTGGGATGTTTTGTATTTGGTTCAGCCCAAAACATTGTGGTCAGAGTAATAATCATAATAAAAAAGGCATCTTGTTCCAAGTAGGGCCGTGAGGATCAGAGATGAGCTTTATCCTTCCTTGCGGTCTTCTCCAACTGGTACCCGGAGCAATCGGGCATGTTGAGTGGAAATTTTTATTAAAATGGTGAGCAAAGTCCACACTGGTTTCTGTGCTCTGATATTATGCCCAACAGCCTCTCTTAGACAAATATATACCTCTGAATGGGCTCAAAATTAGGAAGGATCTTGTTTATTGGATGGCTCTTAGATAGGTGACTGAGAATCTTGGTTCAGATCCATRAGTTCATTCAGGTAAAATTAAGACGTTTGTGCACTTGTTTTTGTGCATCCAGTAAATATATTGCTTTGGATTAGATTTAGGTGAGATCCTAATACTTTCTGAATTCRTATGTTCTCATTAAACCAAGTGGCTGAGAATATGACCTGCAATAACCAACTGATTTTATTATGATTCCCTCATGAAAGAGCTGGTTCAGGGTGACCACTGCTTATGTAAACTGGTCAACAGCATAGATCTATCTCCAAGATCTGTCCTTGGCTTGTGACACTTATTATGCATTATGTAAATCATTCAAGCTGATTTGCTAAAAACGCCGCATTGCAGGAATTTTGACATTGTGACTATCTGCAAAGAAAAAAAAAAGGGACTGTGCCATTGACAGGCCAACTCCAATTTTGAAGTATTTCACGTACTCTCTACAATATGTAATCAGTCTAATTAAAGACATATGAGCAAAAGGCAACCTATATAACAGATATAAGGAAGCCAGACTTTTCCATGTGAGTGGTAAAGCCAGCAGCCACAAATACCTCTCCATTTCGGCAGCCTCAAAAATGCAGCCGCAAATATTATTCATCTCAGTGGTCTGCAAAGATTTATCAGGGGTTATAACTTCCTGAAAACATCTGTGAAACTAGGAATTTAGCATATGTATGTATTTGTCAGTCAGTAAACAGATACTTTCTCTTACTATACCCGCTAGTCTCAGAGAGCAGTAATTATGAGTAAGGAAGGCAGGAAGAAATTGAAGTGTTCAAAAACAGACATGATGGGGAAAATATAGCTTGATGTTTACAATAACTTCTCTGATTTAAAGCATAAAAAAAAAAGCATCCTTCCAAGGTGTGAATAAATTTACTTACCGATTTATTTTATTTTATTTTATTTTATTTTATTTTATTTTATTTTATTTTATTTTATTTTATTTTATTTTATTTTATTTTATTTTATTTTTGTGGGAGAATCTTTTAGGAAGGAAAGGAAAGGAAAGGAAAGGAAAGGAA
>NW_020455533.1:3698481-3759895 GCF_003342845.1 Nothoprocta perdicaria
GAAAGGAAAGGAAAGGAAAGGAAAGGAAAGGAAAGGAAAGGAAAGGAAAGGAAAGGAAAGGAAAGGAAAGGAAAGGAAAGGAAAGGAAAGGAAAGACCTTATGGGACTCGTTTCTAGGAGATGATAGGCACTCTAGTTTGTGCTAAGGGCCATAGGGATACAAACATACATCCTAGCCAACGCCAGTGATTCTATTTTCACAGATAGGGGAGAGCCTCAGAGCTTTGATTCCTGACAGAACTACAGGATAATCTACTGAATGACATTGCTAGGGTTAAATATTTGCTGAAAATACTCCTTTTCTCTCCATTAATGTCTGGCTGAAATGGATGATTTATGATGACTACTTGTGGATACATGCAGAGGGGAAAGAAATAGTTATTCCCAGGGATGACCGTGTTTTCTCATCTACTGCTCTAAAAGCAGATAAAATGGATATTGATCTTGTGTTCCAGTTCTCTAGGCTAACCTGTCATTTTATACTGATTTTCCTCATGCGTCTTTTTTTTTGTTTATCCCTTTGGCCTTAAGACTCATACCTTTTGCTCCACAAGCCACATTCATTTTGATAAGATAATCATTTTAGATATACACTGTTAGAAAAATCAGTATTTCTTTAGGTGAGTGCCTGCTTCAGCTTTCTCATCCCCAGTGTAAATGGGAGGCTGTTTTCTGCTGAAGTCAATGCTTTCAGGCTGAAGATGRGCTCTTTCAGTGCTTTCCTGCTCATGAGCTCCACTGAGAGATTTGTGTCTGGGAAAAATCAGACACACCAATGTAGAATGGATTMGTTCAGTCGAAGTAAACTTGAAAACTGGTTTTCTTGAAGTGCTGTGTTTTCTTAGCGCCTTATATTAACATTTGGTGGCTTTATTTTGCGCTATCAGACAAGCTACTGAGATATGTTCAAATATTCTTTCTTCTGCATGAGTATTTCAAAAAAAATAGAAGGAAATTCATCTGACTTTGGTCTCTCTGGTAATTCCCATGAGAATATTCAGATGGTCTTTAGTGGTTTCTGATCGTCTGATGTACCCAGCTGAATATGCCCATCGCAATGTCTAGCGTAGCTGAGATCATGCCAGGCAACCGAGGCACAAAATTCAGGGTTTGAGGATGGTTGTCGTTTTATCACTAGCTTTTGCTTCCAGAAATGCCATCAGATCTCAATCGAGATTAAATTGCATATTGTAACATCCCTGAGAAAGAGAGAATCTTTAATTGGAAAAACCTGCTGTTAAATAGAGGAGCTGGAAAAAGATATGGAAATGAAGGGAAGCCAGAGGCGCAATTAAGGGTAGCGATATGTCTCAACATTTTTATTAGATGCTAACACCAAAAAGAGTGATTTGGAGGAATTTCGTATTTGTTCTGAGCTATTAATTTGTCTGAAGAAGGATGAAGTTAGAAAATCTCAGGAAGCAGAAGAAAGATAGAACCCAAAAACTGCACAACAAAATGCTGAATGATTTCTTATTTCCCTCATAAGGAACATTTATTTCAGTTTACTATAACGTAGATGATAATTCAGATGGTTACAACCAAAGGTCAGCTCACACGCTTGATGCTTCTCTGGATTTGAGCCACATGTTTTGATCTTTATCTCATATAAAGCAAATACGGCGTAAAGATACAGAGAGGAACTAAGATACTAAGGTAAAGTCAGGAGTCTGAACAGGTGAGATACCCATTAAAATAAACTATGTGCTTCACAGACCTGCTGATGCTGTTGATGCCAGAAGTGATCTATTCTGAAATCCTTATTTTTAAAGATATAAGGAGTTTTTCCTCAAAATTTGTGGAGTTTGCCACATGGGATATGAGTTTTCACCTCTTTATCGAAGGTAAAATAAAGTTGTTCATGGACTATATAGAAAGAATGTAGCCAGGGACCTGAGATTTTAGTTAGAAACTGATAACTGTGATTGATGCCTGGCAAGAAAATATAAACAAAATATTTGGGGTTTGCTCCTTCCGTACTTTTCATTTTACTCTTTTCTAATTTTTTAAAATTTCCTTCTCTTCTTTTGTTTTAAAGTTTGATTTCAAACTAGAAACCATTTAAAATTATAAAAAAATCTTCTCCACACCAAGTATTTGATAAATTTGTTCCCCYTTTCTTTTCAAAACTGATTTCAAGTGCTGATGAACTAACATTTTTCAGGAAAGAAAAACAGCTAAGAAGTTCTCTGAAATATCACTGGAGAATTCTCACTGATTGATGCGTCTGTTGATATGAGGAAAAATTAGCAGTTTGGGAAATATTGCTGGCGTTTCCTCTTTCTGAGAATTTGTTCCTGCTAGTGGAAAACAAAGAAAAGAAGTTCCAGCTAATTCAGCCTGGTGTGTGCAGGGCAGGTGTTTGGTGCAAAGTGTTTGCCAGTAAGGAACAGATTTGCAAAGGGAATGGGACTTGAGAAGAACCCATGGGAAATGAGCGGAAGAATCAAGGGAGCTTGCATATTCCTTAGGTAGCCAAAAAAAGGGATTTRTTTCCAAAACACCTGTGACCTGTAGTTACCCGAGGATTTGAAAATTCAGCTATTATTCTTAGTAGGAGCTTCTCTTTCTCAACAGATTTCATATTCACTCTATTTCATTTTTAGAAACCTTAATGAGCACTTAGCACTTCTGAAGTTCTGGCCTTAGTCAAATATACCGTAGCCAAGATTGAAAGTTATATGAACTYTCAGAGAATCAACCATCAGGTTAACCTTTGGTCACTACAAGTATGTAAAACATCTCCGATTTATTCCCCAAAACCAAGCCAGCTTTCACCCGAGCTGAACAGTGAGTACAACACCGACATAACTGGGAATTTCACATATTCACCAGCTTAAAACTATTGCTGGCACTGGGGTCTTCATATGATTTGTGCTTGACAGTTCTTAAAGACCAGAATCCATCATTCAAACCTAGTGGAAAACATATCCAAAACCCAGAAATTTTAAAAACAAAAAACATCATCCTTAAAGAATTTGCTCTGTGTAGTGATTGGAGTCTGCCTAACTCTGTTTTCCCCAAAAGACTRCGAAGAAGGATTAAATTTAATTGAGCTAAACCAGAAGTGATTAATTGCTAAATGAGTGTATTGGGCAGCAGGATGAATGTATTAGGCAGCAAGGAAGCAAATTACTTTTGTTTGGAGAGAAAGAAGAGTTATTACCTTTTGCTTTTACCTGCTTGGAGGTGTGATGCCCGAGGCGAAATTGCAGTGCAGCTGGCCAGTGAAACAGGTTACATCCTCAAAACACCAAAATCTATGTGATTGCATCTTCCTTGCTTGCACTGTTGTGTTAGGACAAGTATCTGTCCTGGGAATGGCTCCAGCCAGGCTGTAGCAAGCTGGTCGTAAACAGGTAGAAGGATTCCTTTGCCTGAAAAAAAAACGCATTTTAGTAATTYGACAGCCCAAATTGCACCTGAAGTAGTTGAAGATGTTTATTGGTAGAGAATGAAGAACGAGGAAAAGTAGAATCTCATTTAAGCGTTTTCATTCTGGTTCAAAATAACATAGCCAGAGCTGTTATTTTTTTCACAGCAGGTACCGTTGCATGCTCCACCTTCAGTGTCTCTGTTCTTCCATCAAAGGAGTTATCTTCCTGCACGATGGTTAATCTATTACCCCACATCCATCCCTATGACTTGAAGACGGTTGCATGGCTAATGTCATTCCTGCTGTCAATACCAAACTGCAAATCTGTGTGGAGACGGCAGAAGTCCTGACTCACTGATCTCTTAGTTTTGCTCTCCATCTCAGGATGTGACTCACTGGCCTCATCCTTGATTCTGCTCCAGAATTTTGCCTCTCTCTAAACAATCCCAGTCTTGAAGAGTCAGGACCCTGGAGAATCTCTATGATGTCAGGAGGACTTTGAGCCACTGTTCTGAAGTGTGGGTTTCTGGCAGGGGATGAAAAGAGCACTAATGCAAAATTGCCTCTGTGTCAAAGCCAAGATTTATTGAGGGCTTTGGCTCTTTTTTGGGACATGCTGCTGGGACAATTGCCATTAGCAATTACCTGGGAATAGGGTGACTTTCTGAGAGATGTAGCATTGAGTGAATGTCCTGAGAGGAGCTAGAAGTGGGTCTATGTTGGGCTGAACTGCATGTCCCCAAAAAGGCCAAGCTACAGGGAAAGAAGGCAACTTAGAGGAGATTCTTAGTTCTGAGCAATACTCAAAGGATGGCCCTAAGATCATCCGAGAGTGGAGAGTTAGGCTGGAGCCACAGCTCATCTGCCCGTCCTTGTTCACTTATACACCCCCCTGGCACAGCTGTGGAAGAATTAAGTTGTCTTTGATTGAATAATTTGACTCTGCTGGAGGCAGAGCCCATCCATCATGAAGTGGATGAAGCAGGAAGCAACTGTGTTGGTGGCCACTTGGTGCAGGGTTGCAGAGGAGAGGAACATCTGGTGTGACTGTGCTCTGCTTTTGAATATACAGTAAGTTTAAAGCACAGTATGAGGTATCTTGATGCTTCTTGGGGAAAAAAAAGTTTAAAGATTTACCCAAAGACTTTTGCGGAACTGTTTTTATTTTACAAAAACTTATCACACTTAACAAACACTTGAAGACATAATTGGAAGACCAACCGGCTCTTCACYGCATAGTAAAAATCACAGCATGGGAAATGTTCATAGCAATAAGAAATACCTGACACGGTTGAGAGAGACTTYGCTGCTAGCTCTATCACAAATCTCATTCAATGCTATGTACCTCAGACCATGAGAAATGACTCAAGAAAGGAGGGAATTTGTTTAATAGACCTCTGGYCTGGATAAATTTGTTGTGTCTGCAGTTGTGATTATATGTTAATGATTTGATTTCACATTACTTATAATTTCAGCAGCATAGTGGCCCTAATTACATGTTACCCAAAGTAAAATTCCCATTGGTTTCTATATTTCTGCTAGTGTTTTTTTATCATTCCTATCTCCCAAAGTAGGTAATTTTATATTCACAGTGGCAATTTTATATTCAGACACTACGAAGTCAGGAAAGTTATATTTGTTCTGCTTTTCAAATGGAGAAAATGTTCAAGCCTGTGGTAGTAAGGCTTTTAAATGTGCTCTTTTCTTTAAAACAAAGAATCCACAAACGCCATAGCTGGAAAATATCTATTCATAACACTTTGCCAAAGAAATGCTGCTGCTGGCGGCATGCTCTTGGTATTTAGTCTTCTTTCTTAATTAATCAGAGTTCTTATCTTTCCTGTTCTTTACCTTGTCTAATAAACAATCCCGAAGACATCCATTTTTATTTCTAGGAATAAGTGTGTTGCCTTATTGAAACCATGTGTTGGTCTGGGCTTGCCCTCTGTCCTCTCCAGTGTAAGACACCACACTGATTCATTCTCAGAGTGCTATCTTTGAAAATTTGGGCTCTTTTTATTAACCATAACTCTGCTTTTTCCTCTTTTTTCCCCCTTTCTCCTTCCCCTTCTAGCTATCTTTAGCAGCTATGGGCAATGAAACAAAGGAATAAATCGAAAATATGTTAGAAAGAAGATTGTCTCCTTATGGAAGATGGTTAATATCCATTTGAAAACTGGGAATGAGGTGTTATCCTGTCCAGTTTTTACCCATACACCGTTACTCCTACGCCTAAGAGGTCTCTGCTCCATGGTAGAGCTCAAGTCCTGGGAACAGCGTCGCAGCAGAGCACAGTTGGTCAACCTCACCCCCGACACAAAGRAATAAGGTTTCCTCTGTGAACCACAGCAGAAGGGAATCTCAATCTCCACCATAAGTCAATTGGAGACTCAGGTCCCCAGCCAGMCCACTCTGTCAGGTAAAATAATTACAAGGAAATGAGGAAATCAGTCAGAGACCCTCCTATTCTTGGCTAGGGCAGATGTTTGCTTCATGAACAGTGCAGGCTGGATGTGAGGGCATCTCCAAGTGATCTGGATTTCTCTTGATATTAGTAAAACTTAGTTTCATCTCTCGATGGCTCAGTCTAATTGCAGCTGTAACTCACAAAGCGCAGCACAGAAATGGGGAGAGAGAAAACAAGAAAGTTTTCAGACCTCAGCAAGATTTCAGTAATGTCCAGGGCTGCTTTTGTGCTGGAGTAGTCTGGAACAGTGTGCTGGCATCTGAGATGCACAGAAATGTGTGTGTATTGCAGCACCACCTTCAATAACACCTCAGCTGGGATCAACACTGTGGAGGTGGCATTGGAAGCCTGCACCTGAACTGAGGAATTTGCACTGTAACCTTTTCTTATTCCCAGAAGAAGATAGGTTTGAGCAAGGCCTCATCGCCCACCAGCCTTTGGAAATGAGCCTCAACCACTGCTTTGAACTGCAGGACAGAGAACACGGAGGGATTTCCAAACCTAATGCTGATGACCACAGGCCTCTGAGCCCAGCGTCTTCTTTCCAGGCCACAATTCTCCAAAAAGACAGTGAGTACCTACCAGTAGGGCTATTTTAATAGCCAAGAACCCATAGGAATCCTACAGGAACTGCGGCAATCAGTTTGAGTGTCCTTGCATGGCTGCAAGGGTTGTGGATTGCTGAGAATCAGGCACGGGTGCACCCGTAGCTCAGTTCACAAAAATGTGCCAGATTAATAAACCTAATTATGACTGACATTGAGTAAGACGCAAGAACGACTAATCAGATGTCAACTTAGCTGATGCTGGCATTACTGAAAGCCTAAGGGCAGAGTCCAAGGATAAAAACATAACTTCTTATCTAAGTTAGGAGTCATTTGTGCACTACTAGTTACAGTGTGTTCTTAAAAAAAGGAAAGAAGGAAAAAATATATCTATAGCACGTGAAATTACTTTATGCCCCACAAATGATAAGAAAATAAAGCTAAAGGGACCTGCAACCAATCTTTGTAGGGGAAAAGCCCATCTACAGTAAACACGTTGCAAAGTCTACCTACTGTACCCAGGATGCGGACAAATCCTGGCAGCCTGCGTGAAACGCTGGGTTTGCATAGATGAAATCAAAATGAGTGTCTCTAAGATATTTCAAAACCCAATTTGGGCATATTTCTTGCTATTTGGAGTTTGCTAGGATACTCYGAGACCGCCCTACTCCTCGGTTCAGTGAGAGTTCAGGCAGTCTGGCAAGCCTCTCTTTTTGGCCAAGGCTCCTTTTCTGGCAACACATCTCTCTGTTTCTCGACTCTTCTTTCCTCCAGATTTGACAGGATGTTGAACTGGACCTCACAGAACAACTCATGGAAAGTAAGAATCTCTGACACACACCAACGTCACTGGAGAGGGAATGGTAAGGTCAAGGAAGGTGCCTGGAAGATGAAACCAGGACTAAACCAACCATTTCAAGCCATATTGCATTAGCAAAATGCATGACTGTGTTTTATTTGCCGTAAAACTCATGAGTCTTAACAAGGAAAGAACTTTCTGGGCGAAATGCAGAATATTTTAAAAACCCAGAGTCCTGTGGGAGAAACTGGAGTTGCAGTTCCATGAGATTGGTCTTTTCCAGTAAAACCTAGTATGGACCAACATGAAATGCAATACCAGATACCTGCTTGGCAGTCTGTCCTATCACTTCCAGCCTTTTCTGTTTCCCTCACTTGCCATCACGTGAAACCTTCCGCCCTAACAACCTACAGCTTGCTCAGTGGGAGCTGTTTAACACCATGGCTGGCCTGTGGCAGGAACGGAAAGACCTGGGTGCTATGAATAGTGGGTGGTAGATGATGGGGTGATGGTGGAAAGTGACATGAAGTCTCCTGGGCCAAATGTGAAGCTGACTGTGACAAGCCCTTATTTTCACAGAATCACAGAATGGGTAAGGTTGGAAGGGGTCTCTAGAGACCATCTAGTCTAACCTGCCTGCTCCAGCAGGGACACCCAGAGCATGCGGCACAGGGTGGCATCCAGGCAGRTTTGGAAGACCTCCAGAGAAGGAGACTCCACTGCCTCCCTGGGCAGCCTGTGCCAGGGCTCTGTCACCCTCACAGTAAAGAAGTTCCTCCTCACATGGAGATGGATCTTCCTATGTTTCAACTTACACRCATTACCCCTTGTCCTATCTGGGAAGCACAGTCGTCTGGTGTGTTGGCCACTCCACCCAATTTGGTATTGACCTCAAACTTGCTCAGGGTGCCTTCTATCCCCTTGTCCAAGTCATTGATGAACAAGTTCAACAGCACTGRGTCCAGTAGTGACCACTGCGGGATGCCACCGGCCTCCAACTAGACTTGGTCTCATTTATCACAACCCTCTGAGCCCTGCCATCCATTCTCCCCCTTGGAAACTCAAGGTGAGATTCAATGAGCATCGCTGCTCATCACTCTCTTGGCCATGCCACTGGTTCTGAGTACTGACCTACCTTGAACCTTCAGCCTGGCATGACACTGACTCATTTTCTTCTCCAGCTTCAAGAGACGTCATTCCATCTTTCTCCATGGGCTGGTAGCTGGTAGTGAGAAAGGCAGTATCGACCCGTCATGGGCATTATTTGACATGACCACTGCTGAAGAGCAGCCCATGTGTGTGAACGCCTCCCCGCAGCCCTTTTCAAAATGTTTGCACAGGCATGGCCATAAACCAGGCTGTATTGACCCAAAGATGCAATCCAAGTTGTTTGAGTCTAGGCCTTATCTACATCATATTATCAGGACTCAGAGCCCAGATGCACCCCGGGAAGGGAGGGGACTGTGTGGGAGAGAGAGGGAAAAGCTTCGTCCCTTCTCCTGTCGCGGGGAGGGGACTGTGGCCGGCGCTAGGTAATGATTTGTCATTTCAAGGGCTGAGGTGTCTCTCTTCACAGAGGAAACCTTGGCCGTGATTGACAGCGGCGCCGTTTTCGCCTCTTCCTTTGCTGTTGACAAGTAATAATGAAGCTTTGTCAGTCCATCATGGACATGGATATGCCTGACTATGTGGACTCCTTGGATTCCTCTTATACCATGCTGGAATTCGAAAACCTGCGGGTGCTTCCGAATAACACTGGTGAGATTTCTCTTCGCTTCCTCTTGAACAACCTCTACTATCCTTTCCAAAAACTGAGCACCTGGACAGGGCAGATAGAAGGTGTGGGGCTGAGGGTGGAAGGATAATATTTAAGTAGTTCTCCTGTCAACTACTGTTGAATCTGCAGTTATATTTGGGCTGAAATAAGGATTGTATTAAGGGTTGTAAGGGTCGTTAAGGGTTGTATTTTGAGTTATTTCTTCCCTTAACATGCTAAGTGTCACATCCTGAAGAGTCCACAAGGTATAGAAAACACTAGTGAAGCTACTGATGAAACACAATCAATTTGTCCCCCTGAATGACTTAGCATTTCTTCATGAAAAGTTGTGTTTGTTCCCCGCCATGATTGAGGTTCAAATTTAATTCTTGAAAAAGACACCATCTATATTTTTACAAGAGATTGTGCATCTGATTTTACTTAGTAGGTGTGTAGGATGAGAAGTAATATCCAAAAAACACTTGTATATGCTTGCTCCCACGATTGCCCAAAAGTCTTTAAAACACACGAAGAAATTTTCCATGAGATGTAACTTTTTATATTCCAGCACTTTCACTTTGTTCACAGAAATAAAACGTGTTGCACGGTTTGCTTAGGCAATTTGAATAGTGAAAAATAGTCTGACTTAAAGCAAGTACTATTCTGTGACACTGACTATTCAGTGCCTAAAACATGAAGGATATATTAGTCATAAAATATACAAATTATCATGTAACTGAATATGATGCCAATTTTAGCAATGCCTTTGGAGCATTTCGGCAAAATTTCATTTAATTTGTTAAGAAACAGTGAAATTAAGATCTTTCTATTGTCTTGCATTTGTTCATTAGTTGTTGCGTCAGAAGAAATTAGGATTTCAGAATGACTTTTGCCAACAGCACAAAATGATTAGATTTATTAATCTGGGACATGGAGAGTGTCAGTAGGCAAGTGAAATTAAAAGGCCGAAATAAATTTTATTTTAAAGCCAACTTCAAGAAAAGCTCTTTCTATCCCTAAGTAAAGGATTTCCAATTATTTTTGCTAGTGCCAGATAGACTGGATCTTATTTCTTATTATTTTTGCCGAAAGGTTTCCGTCTACCATCCTACTCCAGAAATGTTATTCAACACAGATGTTCTGCTTTGTTTCTGAACACAGGATATTTTTTTGATTTTTACTGCAGTACAATTTTTCTCAAAATTCGCTTTATTTTGGCAAATGAAACTACCTAAATCTGTTTGGGGCTCTTTGCGTTGTTTCGTTACGTGAGACTGACAGGTTCAGTTTTTCTGAAGTTTACCTAGATCAGTATTGGGTTATTTGCTTAGYTGTTAATGAGTAACATGTTCTCTCAGGAACTAGCTGTTTTGAAATTAGCTTGTTTGTCTTGGGTAAGTGTCCTCTTCTACAGTTTGTAAAAATAACTTCAAAAAAGAGCTGAAATGGCCATGCATGGAAATTTTCTACCCATCAACTGAGTCYAGTTCCTGCATACCCCCCAAAAGGGCAGTTGACACAAAAAGTCTGTAGTTCCAAAATATTTTAGAATTTGTTAAACTCAAGCAATAAGCTCAGTTGAGGTAATGTTCATGAAAAGTTTCCTACATTCTGAGTAACTTTGTGTGTGTGTGTGCATGAGAAAAATGGAATATTTTCAAATAAGGCATTTTAAAAAAAACCTAATTATTTCCTTCTTTGGGATATTTTTTTCATCAAAAATTCAGTTTCATTAATGGTGTGGAGCACTTCCGGTGTGAAGCATTCTCTTTCAGAAAGCTTCTATAATTATTCAATTATTATTTTGGATCCTCGACCTTTAAGTAGTTCATAATTTGCCAGACGTTTTGCGATTAATTCAAAAATAAAGAATAGAACCCATTATGGGAGTGGATGAGAATATAAAACATTAATCTGTTTCAAATAGAAAAAATGGTGAAAGAAAATGAATGAAAAACGAGGCTAATCCTGCCCCTCCTGTATGAAATACCTGTTGTAAATGCGGAAATATCCCTATTTAGTGCAAACTCGTTTCCTTTATCCTGGCCGCCACTGCAAAGCATATTCTCACTTTGTTTTCATGTGCTGTTAATAGTCTTTTCATAACACTCTCCTCAGAGTTGTCATAATTAGCTTGTATATATGTCAAATATAGAGATATAGGCCTATATTTTGTAACATAATTAGCTTATTATATTGCACTGATTCTCTGGCTGGGTGTCCGTGGACACCTTGGCCCCAGCTTGCAGTGCCAGCTCCGCTCCAGCCCTGCATTTGCATGCCCAGTTTTGCAACAGCGGTTTTGGGACTCTAGTTTGAGTGCGATGCGTGACCTAAATCCACATTTACATGCCCTTTGCATTCAGCCTGGCACGTGCAACTCGTTGCGTGGGATATTTCACTGGCAGCTGCAAAGCGCACGTGCCAAAGCCAGGACCAGCCTTGGGGTCTCTGGGTATGCAAATCTACAGCCAATTTAGAAAATATTGCAAGGTAGGTGTMCTATGGCAGAGCATGTTTAGGAGAGAGAGAAACTGTTGACTGTACAGTAGCCTGGAAAATAACGGAAAGGAAAAGCAGCAGAGAGGTTTTCGGGGAGCAATCCAAGCTCCTGCTCTTGAGATGCCATTTGCCAGCAGCATGAGACCATCCTCACTGTCCTTTCTTGGACCTGTAAAGCTTGACATTTTTATTTCAGCCCTGATTTGGTGATGATTTATATAGTGTAGGCAACATGCAGCAAAAATCGGTGTGTTTTGTGCCTGTGAGCTTGGTGTTCCCCCAAAAAGCTGCTGCAGCCTTTAGGCTAAGCCCGTCATTGCTAGGTAGGCTGTGCTCTTGGACTGAAACCCTGACTTTTCTGCCTCTGCATCCCACTGACAGCCCCAGTGAGAACTCTGGTCTTCATCTCAGTCTAGGACCTGTGTGAGGTCAAGATGAGTTGTGGTCTGGGCTTGTCGCTCAGCAGATCCATCCCACCAGGAGTTGTTCTGGAGCTGTTTCGCTGACCTGGATTAGGAGCTGCTTGGTTGAGCTGCTTGGCAATGAGTATAAACTGATATATCCGAGCATCTCTGAGCATCGTGGTGAGGACATCTAGGACTTCTTTTCATCTGTGCTGAGCCAGGTCCAGATCTGAGCAAACTGGGGACTTGTGTAGGTGGTCACCACTTCTCAGCTGATTTCTCAGGCAGGGAAGAGTTCTGGGAGCAAGTCTGGTTTTCCTCTACCTAAAGCATCCCAGGAAAAATCCAGGCATTCTCCAAACCCAGGGTAGGGTTGAAGGCCACGCCAAAACCTTCCTCCTGTGCACATGGCATTTGCTGTGTGTTTGCCCTCCTCTGTGCATTTGGAACTCCTCATTTGGCATTAAGCTGTGTTTATATTAAGTATTATTTATTAAAATGAACTGTTACAATGGTCTGCTSTAATGTATAGTTACCACTGAATTGTAGCCTGTGAATTTGTGTTTCTGTGGGTATGGGTGAGGGCAAAATTGAGCTCAATAACTTCCATGAGCCCTCACATGATTAGAGCTGATAGTCTTTCCCAAAGTAAAATGGGATTTAAGGCCAGATTAGGAATTTCTTCCTCCTCTTAGCAAACAGTTCCTCACATGTCCTACGGACATAAGGAGGAAAACAGCTTCTCTGATGAGTAAATGCTTTGCAGTCTCAGGGGATGTTTTGCAATCTGGACTCAGCTAAGGAATGAGGAGTCCTTCGGAGACCCAAATCGCATGATTTTGGCTCAACTCCTCTGAAGTCACCAGAGAAATCATGGGTGGAGTGGGGAGAGAAATTGGCTTTTTTATCTTCATTTCTGTTGTGCAGTTTTCTTTTAATGGAATCCAGCACACACTGCGCAGTTGTTTATGATCACATGCTCCTTCAGAAAACAATGACAAATGGATGGAGTAACTGATATGCAAATATTTAGCAATAAGTGCAGTTATTCTGGCAAGAGCTTATTTTGCACTGCATTAACAAGCACTATAAAACTAAGAAAAACTATGTAAATCACCATTAACCACCTCAGGCATAGACTAAGTTTCCTGCTGACAAAGGTCAAGTCTGGGAATATCTCGCATGGATTTGGGAAAGAGATAAATTTCTGTCATCATGTGCTAAGATGCAAACGCTGTCACTTTTCTTCTTGTGTTGCCTCCACCTCACTGCAGTCTACTTGTCTATTCATCCCTTTA
The DNA here is from genome assembly GCF_003342845.1 of Nothoprocta perdicaria. NCBI lineage: Eukaryota > Metazoa > Chordata > Aves > Tinamiformes > Tinamidae > Nothoprocta > Nothoprocta perdicaria. Next base: position 3,711,629 of record NW_020455533.1, read on the forward strand.
TTAGAAGGTGACATTTAGATGAAAACATGTTTGGGAACGAGGGGAGCAAAACTGGCTTTCATGTTTGTACAGCACGAGTTACAGTCGGTCCTGACCTTGTCCCTTAGGTGGTATAAAAAAAAAAGTGGTTAATATTAAATATAAAAACTGACAAGTTGCTGGAATGATTTAAAATGTACAGAAAATTTAAATTTTTGTTCATCTAAAAACAATTATGGAAAAAATCATTTTTATGCTTTTTTTTTTTTCTGACAGCACAAACATATAAACTCTTTTCAAAAGTTCGTTTAATGTTAAAGACCTCACTCCCTGTGAGTCTGGACAGTAAAAAACTGTCCAGGTTTTGAAAAGCTAAAGCTGTTTAAGCTTAAGCTTCTCTCTTTTTTTTTTTTTTGGCTCCCGATTGCAATTTTTATTGAATAGCAAATATTTTCACTATAAATTTTTGATGTGTATTCATACACAAAAATAGCATTCTCTCTCTTGCTCTGCATATGTACACGTTGTGTGGGGATGATCCAAAGCTATTTTTATGCATTATGCTGTAGAAAACTTTCCCCAGACCGGCCAGCTTCGTGCCCTTTCCTTCATGCCAAGTCCTCCCCRTTGAATAACTCTAAGTTTTTCTCCTTGCTCAATACAAAGGACCAGAGCTTTGCTCAGTCCAKTCTGGCTTTTCCCCATGGTAGGATGCTGTTTGTCCCTAAAATGTTGTCTAGGTCCCTGCAGCAGGAGATCATCTCCCCTGGAGTGGAAAGCCAAAGAGGGAAAGCTCCCAAAGGAACGATAATTCCATAAAAGTGGAGTGGCCGGGTCAGGACAGACCAGGCACACATTGCACCTCTCAGCACAGCCTAAACTGTGTCATCTGGGTCTTTTCAAGTGTCTCCTTTTTATTTTTATTTTTTATTTTTCTTATTTTCCAAGCTATGCCTCAAATTAGGAGGCTTAAGAGTCCAGTGGTTACGGGCTACCTTTAAAGGGCACTTTCAGCAGCCGGCCAGGACAGAGCTATTCCTGCCCCAAATGGGCCAGTGCAAACAGAGGCCATCACAGAGGGCTTTCATATGACCTAATTTTAGGTGCTTAATTTAGACGGAGGATCCTCCTGCACCCCTCCAAAGCCAGTAGCGAGCAATGGGGCGATTCAGAGGGCAAACGACCCACACTTGGGAGGACTGAGRTGACCTTTGTGAGAGCTGTTGAGCTGCGGAGATGCTCAGAGCCGCAGCCTGTTGTCACAGTCATCTTCGTCACGTGCATGAGTCAGGTCACCCTTCCTGTCGCCGCTCTCTCACAATAATYACTGGCGCTAATGTTGTCCTTTTTGTTGTCTTCTGAGGGCACGAACTTTGAGCCATGTTCTTCAGACTYGTGCACCTTAAAAGCACATATCTCGTCTCTGGACCTGGCTTCTCTGAAAAGTATGGAAAGTAGCATGAAAAGTAATTGCTCAGTTCTCATGAGTGTCTTGAGGTGGGATGAAATGTTCTCGTTCACTCAAACCACCATAGGAGAGCCAGGAACTCCCAGCTGTGGTTGAGAAGGGCACGATGGAGGCTTTGCATGCGGCAGATCCCATGTGCGTGGTTGCGTATGGACYGCGATCCCCTATAGAACCACTCTGGTTGATGGGGAGGTCTCAGGGTCTCTGTGCTCTGCTTGCAGAGACCATTGCAGCTGAGTCAACCAACAGCAACCTGCTCACCAACGGCATCAGCTCCCTCTGCTCCATATGTGGGGACCGGGCAACCGGCAAGCACTACGGCGCGTCCAGCTGTGACGGCTGCAAGGGCTTCTTCAGGAGGAGCGTCCGCAAGAACCACGTCTACTCCTGCAGGTACCCACCCCTGCCACTAGAGATTTGCACCATTTATTGGAATCATCCATAATGTGGGGAATCAGGATTTACAGTGGGGCCCCCAGGTGATGAATTAATGTGGTGTGGGGGCTAACACCATGCAGCAGTTTGGTTTCTGACCAGAAGAGAGGGAGCTAAGGAGTAAGGGGCTCCCCACTCAKCTCACACTGTGACACCTTTCGTGGCACTGAGCAATCCATTCTGAGAGTTTCTCATCCCCTTTTTCCCCCGTGCTATTAACCGAAGGGAACTTTGATTCCCTTACGAGATGTGAGGGTTAACAATGTAGGCACAACTTCTGGGTGTGGAGCGACACTTGACCTCATCCCAGTCTAGCAAGGGAATGCAAGGAGGTGAAAGATTTCTTTTCAAATGAGACCTTTCCTGCTTTTCCCAGTAATGTCTCACCTAAAAGCAATGAGCCTCCAAGAACCTGTCACCTCTGGAGCCTCCATCTCCCCCACAGCTTCTCCAGTTTTGCTRTCAAACCAATTAAAACGCACACACTGACATATCCCTGTCTGCTTTACAATTGCTCTGAGAATCTACCRTATACCAATGAGTCATGTCCACATATACGCTGGTATATATTTGAGTGATTTTTTTTTTCCAGAAGCAGGCTATAAATTATACTGCCGCTATCTTGGTTGACCTTAGGGAAAAAATGTTGTTTATCTTAAAGCAGGAGGAACAAAAAAAAAAAAAAAAAGGAAAAAAAAAAAAGTGGAAGCCCTTCATCTCTAATTAAAACCTGGAAGTTCTCTTTCTCTTCCAAGGTTCCTCCTCCTTTAAGGGCGTTCCAAAGTTTTGTCCTGCGAGTCACTCTGTTTGTTCGACAGGCTCCTGGGGTGCTTATCTCTCCAGAACACACCAGCCATCGTGGACACCCTGTGTCCACCCACAGCCACCCCAGGCACTGCGCGATCCCAACAGCAGGAGGAAATAGCTGCTCCTGATTTTTCTTTGGGAAATTTCTCCCCAGGAACCCAAAGATCAGTGTGTGCTATTAGCCAGGGAAGGGCTGCAGAGTTAAAGCCAAGCAAATGGCAAAGACTCCCCTGCCTACCAATCCTTATTTGGTGAGCAGTGCCCTTTTTAGCCCAGCTCTGCTGTTTATTGCAGACGTGAATTCCTTGGAAAGTCTTTAAGCCTTTGCACCTTTGGCGTTGGACCAGCCTGGGAAACTGATGGCAGTCCCTGAGTGTCCTGCGTTGTGTCTTCTCGCCGTGGCAGATTCCTATGCAGGCACATGCAAGTTCCCAAGCCCACCATGGAAATGGAGAGGAATTAGGAGTTTTTCTGCCTCCAAATGAGGCCAAATGAGCTAGAGACCTGCCAGGGCCTGTGGGATAGAGTGTAATTAATCCATGCAAAGGAGGATGGTGTTCAAGGCAGAACAAGCTCTTCCCTGGGCTCTCCCCATGCAGAGTGTGATCAAGACTGGGCAATTGGGCCTGCCCAAGGTCTTTGGGGTGCCAATGAGTTGGTTGCTCCATGTTAAGGTTCTCAGGGTGCCAATGAGTTGGTTGCTCCATGTTTCTCCCGTCTCCTCCCAGGTTCAGCCGCCAGTGCGTGATAGACAAAGACAAGAGGAACCAGTGTCGATACTGCAGGCTGAAGAAATGTTTCAGGGCCGGCATGAAGAAAGAAGGTAGGTGTGACCACATGTCCGGGTCCTGTGTCCCTTCACAGTTTTCTGCCCCTGGTTGACCCCCACTGTAGGGGAGTGATGGTGGGGAGCAGCGGCAGCCCTGACACTGGGACACCATGACCATGGGTTGCTGGGAGAGATGTCTCCTTCTCACAAGAAAACTTCATTTTCTATCTCAGACTATATATATCTTATATATATCTTGGGCAGGCTGGTCTCTGGAGGATATTTTTATACTGGGAAAGGGATGAGCTTCTTCAGGGAGTGCTTTAGAGCATCCAAACCCAGATTCTAGCTCTGAATTGCCTGAGGAAGGCATTTCTCCACGAGATGAACCTACAGATGGTCTTCATCAGGCCAAAGCTCCTCCTCGCACACACATTCTTTTAGTATCTTTTATCAAATAGACATGTAGGGCTTTAGTTTCTCTGTCATTGGCTTGCAGGAGGGGCCACACAGGGCTCTTTTTGTGCCCCCAAGAGGCCAGGTAGCACTGGGCATGTGCCAGGCTCCTGGACAGGGTGATAGAGTCGCTGCTTGGCCTTGACAAATCGCTCCTGGGTGTATTTTGTTTATTTGGCCTGTAAGCACTTCACAACAGGCCTTTCTTCGCAGTGATCCTGACAGGGAGACTGTTAATTGCAGCTGTGAAAATCTCTGCTGAGAACGGCCTCCTAAACCCTAGCAATTGAGTACAGCAAAGTTTTGCGTGGTGGTTTCCTTGGCTGATGCTCCTGCAAACCCTCGAGTAAGGCACAGGCAAAACATGATGTCCCGTGGGTCAGGACCCACTGCTCCATGTTGGGGTCTCCGTCCATCCCAGTTGTGTCCTAGTGAGTCCAGGGCTCAGTCAGGGTCAAGGCCTAGAGCTTGATTTGCTGTGATGGCAGCATGGCCATAGCATGGCTGTGAGAGATGGAACCAGTCAGTCATTGACGYAGCAAGCTCCGTAGTTCAGAAATGGTGAAATCTGGTGATCAGTTCCATTCTTTGAGTGGAAACATGTTTTTCTAATTGGTTTTATGGTAAAAGTTGTAAAACCTTGGCTCGTTCGCTCATTATCGATTGCAGCTCCGTGGAAGATGACTCACTTCAAGTTCCACATAGTCACATTCTTTGCAACTGCTTTTATGAGTGCAGCCAGGTTGTGTGCAAGCAAACTCCTCGTGTGTTTGGTAAGACAGATTTGAAAGCACCTTGAGCAAGGGCTTTGTGGAGCAGCACCGTGTGCCGAGCCTCGGTGCAGAGCCGCAAGAGGAACCCTCTTGCACAACTGTGTGCACAGAAAAGAACACAGTTATTTGCTCTAGGGTGGTTCTAGATTAATATTAAACAGTATTGCATTAGGGAAGGAGAGAAATGGTGTCTTGGGACAGAGCACTACTAGGATGGTACCAAGATTTGTGCATTATTCACACTGGGGACAGGAGCCGTGATGTTCGTGCTGAGGTGGCCCCAGCATTGAGTGCCTGGACATGCTCTGCTTTTGGCACAACATTTTCCAACCAGCCCATATAAAAGGGATCAGACTTTCCAGGGTGTGGTAATAAGGCTGTTTACCCTCGGGAGAGGGGAAGAAACTGGAAATGATGGTCATTGCGGCCGGTGTCTGCTGGTACACCTGGGCTGGGGCTGGCCTCATGGCCCGAGCGCCTCCGGCCATCATCTGCCCCAGGGGCTGGGTGCAATATTGGAAAACCCAGCACTTCCCAAATGTTCTCCTCCAGGAAAAACGAGCTGACAAGCTGGAATTTTTGAACCAGAAGGATTTTTTTTCTCCCCAATCTTCCTGTGTTGTAAGATATGATGTGGCACAATTGGGTATTTTTCTCTCTCTCCCTCTCTCCCTCTTTTCCTTTTTTTTTTTTTTTTCCTTTTTTTTCCTATTGGAAACAGTTCTAATATATGAGAGATTTTGAGAGGCAATGTGTTTATCTAGTTTGTAGAATGGAAATTTCTGTCCTAAAATAATAAGTTTTGTCCAAATGCCTGGGCTAGAACTAGCCTGGCTGCCCCTAGGGAAGCCGTGTGGCAGCAGGTCCCAGCACAGTTCATGGAGGCATCATCATCTTCCTTTAGGTTTCCCTGTTGGTTCAGTTGGGACTTTAATTACACTTTCCAAGAGGACCGAGGTGTGTCCTGCGCAGGAGCTGGGCGCCTCCAGAGAAGATATTTGGCACAGGAAGGTCTGAGGTGGTCAGCAAGGTGCACACCAGATAGTGCGACACTCAACGAAAGCAGCAGGATACTACTTTTAGCATATTACTGAGGTCACATTTAACCTTGAATAAATTAGCAGAGCGTGATTATTCTGATGAACCAGGTCATAAAATCCCTGCGAGCATTTAATAACCTTGGAGCCTTTTGAAACGCCCAGCGTTACACTGTCAGTTTGTCAGTGAGAAAGGAGGGTTAATATTTAACCTCTCRCCCTCTTTAAAGCAACTTATGAATGTGCATGAGCACCATTAGATGTATGCAGAAGTGAGAAGAATTATTGTACCCCCTTCTGTCACATCTCAGGGGGAGGAATTGAGTCTGGCCTTATATATTTTTCTTTAATTGGACAGGTTTATAGGAGTGTTTTGCCAGGGTTTCACAGGACTGCTATCTTGTGTCCTACCTATGATTTTCATATCTCTTTGCCAGTTTTGGAAGGTCTGGCATCCCAGGTCATTGCAAAGACAGATGGAAAAGTTAAAAGATCTTCTCTACTTTGATAAAAATCACGCATTGAATGACAGCACGTGGCAAGATTAATCATAGATATCTCACTGGGGTTTGCAGCCCTGTGAAATGTATCACCCCTACAATATCACAGACAGCCTGGGGAAAAGATATTTTGTGCATATATAAATTAATGGGGATGGGCTCGTCAACGCATGGTCCAAGGCTGGATTCAACCTGTGCAGGGACCGTGGAAAATTACTGGTTTGCTGCAGTCTGACTCAAATCAATGCCTGCTCCCTAACCCACTGGCTTTGCTGGCGGCTCCTCGTCACATGCCCTGGGCTGTGTGGCAAGGACAAAACGTTTGGGAAATTGGGCTTGCTGCAATTGCACAAACACCACTGTTTGCTCAGGAGCCCCAGGGGCGCGTTGCAGTTGAAATGCGTCCGATGGGCAGTCTGTGCAGTTTTGCTTTTGCTTCCCACGGCGGGGAGTGAACCCCTCGGTGCTCCCTGGGGATGTGGTTGGATCCCAGCGCRTTGTTGTGTCATTCCTCTGGGAAGCAGCGGGATGCTGGACACAGCACCAGGATCGCGTCCTTTCCTGGCCAGGCTGGYGTGGGATCCACTGCACCCTCCGACACCAACCGCCAAGCCCTTAGTCTTTTATGAGCCCAATAAATGCGGCCGTATAATTACCACACGGCAACAGATTAATGTTGTAGCAGGTGAAATATTAACTCCCTCTTGTATCTTATTCCATAGCATCTTGGGTACTTTCAGTGATAGCGCCAACATCACCTCGAGAAAGACCTCCCGTGCCGCCCGCTTGCTCTCCAAGAGTGGCCTTGGTGCACTAAAAATGTGCCCAAAATGATCCTGAGAGGAAGGGGGAAAGAGGCCTCCTGAAGGCATCGGGGACTAGAGATAGATCTGCTGAGTTTTGTAGCTCTTGTGTGAATTAAGATACATTAGCCAGCCGAAACCTTCCTCTTGTGATAAAAGCTGTGATTTAGATAGCGATTTTATTGGAGGATAAGTTTCTCAGAGGTTGTGGGTTTTGCTCAGTGTCGGGTGTAACAGCGTCCTGCTCCTGGAGTGATGTTGCTGAGTGTAAAAGCAAGGGAAAGACATGTTTTGGAGAGTCCGTTTTCCTCTGATTTATGTCCCTGTACATTTATGTCCATGTCCATGTACTGTGTAAAGGCTTCTGTGTACAGGAGGGCTGCGTCTTTTAAAACCCACCCAGCTCCTTGCAGCTTTCACYTAGATGGGGAAAAGGGGGTCCCTTTGATGGGACCCCCTGGCTCCCAGCAGGAGCAGCCACCGGCCACAACCACCCACCTGAACCACCCCAGATCCCTGAAAACCAACACCGGGCTCCTGTCCACGACCGCGTATTGATTTGGTCACTACCCACCTGCGTTCTGCCCTTTCACTCCCTTGGCCTCCCATCAGAGGCGGGTTAGGAAAACAGATAAGAGGTTTGATCTGAGCTCACCAAAACCCTCCTGGCCCCGGGAGAAGCGATGCTGCTCCTGCAGGGCTGCCCTGTGTGTAGGACAGTGGGATCAGCCCCTTCATCCCTGTGGGATCACCCCATCATTCTTGCGGGATGAACCCCAACGTCGCTGGTGGATCAGCCCCATCATTCCTGCGGGATCAGCCCCATCATTCCTGCGGGATCAGCCCCATCATCTTTCCAACGAGCTCACCAGGGAGCCAGGCAGACACCAGCTTTATGGAGATGCCCATGAATCTGGTCAGAGAAAAGGGTTTTGTCCCAAGAGAGGCGTCTGCTTTGGAGCCAGGTGTGCACTGGTAGGAACAGAAAAAAGGATGGGTGAATAATTCCCATTATGATGAATGTCCAAAAATGCCACTTTCTGGCATGCTGGTGGCTTCTCCGGGGCAAGAGCCAGCGGACAACGTGGCACCAGGCTCTGCTGCAATGCCCAGTGCTGCCCATGCTGCTTTGGTGACAAATCGCCCACTTTGGTGACAAAAACGCGCCCTGCGGCACCCGGGGAGTTAAAGCTCGGAGCCAGTAGCACTTTGACAGCGACGTGTGAGTCATCCCTCTAAACCAAACCAAAAGGAGCCTGGAATTGCTGTACAAGGGAGCGGGGATGTGCTGCGTTATCGCCACATGCTAAATCTTCCTGCTYCCTCAGCATTAAGGAACTGACAGTTGAATTTCGGAGCTGTCTGTAGCCAAGACGTATGAGCTGTCAGGGGAATGCTGAGTCCATACCCAATTCCTTCAGCTTCGTCTGGGATTCTTCCCCGCTGGGCTGAGGTCTCGGCAAGACCATAAGGTTTTTTTTGAGGGAGACTAGTGCTGAAAACAAGGTTGTCCTCAGCCTAGATCCTGCTTTTTAGTTTGCTGCTGGTTTGCTTGATTGTAGCAGTAGAGCCTATTCCATCCTCAGAGTCTGTTTTGCAAAAATAGAAGTGCAATAAATCTGTTATATTCAACATGGAGAAGMCATTGAACATGAGGCTAGATATGGTTTGTGCTTCAGGAAAAAGGATGCTGAAAAGGTGGAATGGACCTTCCCAAATCCCCYTTTTTTTTTTTCCTGGCTCACCATGACATGACCATGCCTTCCTGTTTGCAAAAACCCTATGGTTAATCTTCCCTGTGCAGTGGTTGCTCATTTCCTGGTTTCATGCCATCAATTGGAGCTCTTGTCCTAGTCCTCTTGGTGCCAGGTGAAAGCTCAGTGCAGCTGTGAACGGATGATACCCTGTTTTCCTCATGGAGAAGCTTTTGCTGGTGTCTTAGCAGGTCTCTTGCTCGGTACCTTCTCTCCTGTGAATGGTTTTTCCTTGCTGAAGTGAATTTACAGCCTGCTCACGGGCACAATATATCCCAGTTCCTCATCAGGATGCTTTGAGATGGGTTTGCAGTGATGATTCCCACGGATTATGGGCTTCCTATTGCAGGGGTCCATTCATTCTCATTCCAGCGTCAAGCAAGGGTGGAAGGTCTTGAAGATATCAAAGCCCTTGTTGTTGTAACTAGCAGCTCCTCGTTCTGGGGGAACGTGCAGCTAAGGTCGCTCTCTCCTTGCAGCGGTGCAGAACGAGCGCGACCGCATCAGCATTCGCCGGAGCAGCTACGAGGACAACGGCTCCCTCTCCATCCACGTGCTCACCCAGGCCGAAGCCATGGCACAGCAGGTACAAATCCAGGAATCTCCTTGCAAAAGCACCTATGGACCCTGCTCTTCCCTCTTGGAAGGTCAAGAACTCACTAACCCCGCCAGGGCTGCATGTCTCTGGTGCAAAAACTGGCCCTGGGAAGGAGATTCATTAGAAAGATACCCAAGAGCAAACAGTAGGAATCCATGGGTCCCTATAGACAGATGCAGCCTTTGTCATGAGGGACACAAAGCTGAAGTTTTGGGGATCTCAGGAACGTTAAAGCCCCCAGGTCCCCTCCGCGCCAACCTAAACTGCTGCTTCACCCCTGAGCAATTGCTGCATTTCAGGCACATATTTTCCCCCTCACTGCTATACACTATAATCAACCCTGAACGTATCTTTATAACTTTATTACCAGGGTAACCACTTCAGTGGGGGAAAAAATCTAATAAAATTGCTGGTTTAAACTAACGTCAACTCCTTTCTTACTGCACGTTCATGAATATTACCCTGCAAGTTGCTTAAATTCCTATGCAAATATACTTTCCACTGAGACATATGGTCCCGATTTGCATATGTATTTATATATATATATATATACATACAATCCTTCTACTTCGTTTTCAGAAATTTGCTACACTTTAACCCTCCCCTCCCAGCTGCTTAGAGGTCAAAATGTGTGTTTTGCACCCCAGACGGCCATGGTGGGGAAGGATGTATATCCATGCATACCATGAATAGCGCCTTGCATGTAAATAGCTGCTTTTAGTTATTGGCAAGGATTTGAGAGCCAAGGCTGATGCTGGGAAGGGGACTAGGAATGGGCAGGGAAGCGGAGGGATGGAGGGATGTGCGTTGGGAGGGAGCACCACCTCGTGGAGGCTCCGAGGCCGACTGTCCACCCAACAGCGTCACCACCGCGCCGGGTGTTGCGTTGGACACCAACGCTCCCRTGGAGCCCTCCTGTTATCACCAAACGGCCGCTCCCGAGGGATAGCAGGCGTTGGACGGGGTGACACGAGCCTACGGGGACCAAAGGCCTCCCTGTCTTGCAGTACTCGTCGCCGGGCCCCGCGCACAGCGCCGACATYGCCATGAAGAAGGTGGCCACCATCAACGACGTGTGCGAGTCCATGAAGCAGCAGCTGCTGGTGCTGGTGGAGTGGGCGAAATACATCCCGGCCTTCTGCGAGCTGCCGCTCGACGACCAGGTAAACGGATCCCAGGAAAATCCCCACCCCTGCCTGAATCCTGCATTTTCACATTAATATATAGATCACCTTATATATTAATATTATTATGTATTAATATAACCTTATATATCAATATATCTTTGTATATGCATATATAATTAATATATTAATATATATAACCTTATGCAAGCAGCAGCTCCTAGCAGGAGACGGTGAAGCAGGATCCCCCCATCTGACGTCCAAATAAACCAAGCCCRTCACTCCGGTATGCACAAGGACCCAGGCCAAAAAAAGGACTAATTTTCTCCCTATTCATGCCCAAGAGCTGAGTATAAAAGCCATTTATTCACCAATAATTAAACACCCTTGTTCTTTCAGCTGAAAACAACTCGTGGTTTCATTTGCTAYGTCTGCAGCACTCCTGATAAGCGATGCCAAGATATACCAATAATTTCTAGCTCTTAGCAGTATTTTATCTGCAGGCCTGACATCATAGCTAAACACAAGCTGACTTCRACTTAATCCGAGCAGCACTAGCTCCCTGCTCTGTCCACTGGTTCTCAAGTGCAATATCTCTTCTTCTTTATGTCCTCTTTCAGGTCGCCTTRCTCAGAGCCCATGCAGGGGAACATCTCCTCCTTGGAGTAGCCAAGCGCTCGATACCATATACTGATTTTCTACTACTAGGTAAAGCAGTGAAAAAAATCACTCCCGCTTTTTAATTTGCACACACAAGAGTATTCATTGCACACATTGCCAGGTCTGCTGCCTGTGAATCCACTCCATAGCCTGGGAAGGTCTCTGCAGAAAAGTAAAAAGGAAGAGGCTGTGACTTGTTAAACTGTCCCCTTCCCCATTTGATGTTTTGGGTGAAAGAARAATAAACAATATTTGAATGGGGCCCCAAACTGCACAGCCTTGTTTTTGTAACTGAAATTGCCAGCACACAGGAAATGGAGAATTTGGATATTCCTGCTTAAAAATGTAGTGCTGATCTATTAAAAACTAGAGTGCAAACGGGTATTGTCTTCTGTWGCCCTCTGCTGCCAGGAGCGTGATTATTCTTGGACAAAAAAATGAGAATGCTGACCTTAGCAGCAATGCATTCAAGCAAAAGAGGGAGGGAAACCTTCATCTACAAAAATATCCCATCCACTGAAAGCTAAACAAGAGTAAGCAACATTTGCAGACAGATATAGCAGAGAGTAAATCAGTACAGAATATGGACAGAGATTTGTATATGGCGGGCTAGCACCAGCATGTGTAGGCTACACAATTAAGGACCTAAGACTCTATTTAGACACTTGTCTGTGAATCCTGAATTTGGGTAAGAAATTGCATGCTGGAAATGTGCAGCACATGGGCATGGTGACTATCGAATCCATGCCCAGGGGGAGCTTCTGCCCAGCTAATTCACYGGGTCTTGATGCTGAATCTCTCTCACCCACCAGGCAACGACTTCATCATCCCAATGCACTGCCCGGAGCTGGAGATCGCCCGTGTGGCCACCAGGATCTTGGACGAGTTGGTGAAGCCCTTGAGGGACATCCAGATAGACGACAACGAGTACGCTTGCCTTAAAGCCATCATCTTCTTCGATCCAGGTGAGCTCCTTTCCTATGTGTGAGCATGGAGTTTGTAAAGGGATTATAAAAGCCTAACAGATATAGGACAAGCAGAGGGATAGACCTCGACCAATGTCCTCCAGACTTTGCAGGTCTTGGAGGAGCTCTACCACTCTTGGCCTCAGGAAAGCCCATCAGTCTGAAAGGAAGGAGATGACTGTTAAGGACATGCATACATGCTTATATTGAATTATCTATAAAAGAAATGAGTCGGCTGAGCAGTGTATGGAGCATCCATCAGCAATCAGAAAGGAGCATTAATAACCAGAGAGCTGGATTGCTCAGAGTACCCAGAAATACCAAGAGTCTTGTTAATGGGTCTTGCTGGCATCCATTACCAGGAGAGCCTGAAGAGCAGAAGGTGAGAGGAGASCGGGGAAGACTTATTTATTTACTACTTCCCATCAACTATCCTAATCCATATCAGATATGAAACAGTGGTAGCCCAGTCAAAGGAACTTGGGCACCCAGAGACGTCACAGTCTATGGGTCCCTGATGTTCCCTTCCTTTCCCTCTAAAGAGTCTTAGGGACAAAATAAAAACTTTTGGTTACACCTGCTGCCAATTAACTTCATTTCTTTCCCTCCCAGACTGCAAAGGCCTGAGTGAGCCTGGGAAGGTGAAGAACATGCGATTCCAGGTCCAAGTCAACCTGGAGGACTACATCAACGATCGCCAGTACGACTCCCGAGGCCGCTTCAGCGACATCCTCCTCCTCCTGCCACCGCTTCAGAGCATCACCTGGCAGATGATAGAGCAGGTTCAGTTCGTGAAGCTCTTTGGAGTGGCGCGGATTGACAGCTTGCTGCAGGAAATGCTGCTGGGAGGTAAAAACCCTGCTGAGAAGGACCAGCAAAGTCACTACATCTCAAAGCCTCTACCGGGCTTCGTGATGGGATTTGTGGGTCTTTTCTGGAGGAAATGGGAGCATATCTGGTGTAGAAAACACAGCATTGGCCTGGGAGCGGGGAAGTTTTATTGAACTTCACATCAGCTGAGGACTTGACTTTTAGGCAACAACCTGCAAGGCAACCCCACATTTTTGTTACCAACATACAAAAATTGACCCTAGTCGTAGACRAGTCTCTCCCTAAATAACAGACTCGATAGCGTTCATCTGATTTCTTGGTAGCTGTGCAAAAACTGATGTCTTGTCCGTCTTCTACTGCAGGAACTACCATCGATCTCCAGTACCAGTCAGGACCTCCCAGCCTCAGCCTGGACCCTCTGCCAGGACACGTCCTGCCAAGCAGCATGAGCTCTGTGATTCACCCTGTTCCAGACCGTACGTCTCCACTCCTACCCTGTTAGAGCCAGCTCAGTGAAGGGTCTGGATAGGAGAAGCAGTTATGAAAAATGAATTTGGGGCTTATTTATATATTTAAGTATTACATTTGAGTCAGGCTTCACCTCCTCCCCTTGCTAATTTATATTACTGCAAAATCTAGAAAAACATTTGCAGAAATAAGCCAAGATTCTCACATAATCGTGTGATGCCGAGATTTGTACTTTTGAGATGCTACCAAGCATCACAACAGTAAGAGCACACCAGGGTTGTGGAAAGTYGTTCCCTGCGAGCACAGAGAGCACTAGGAAATACCACGAAGGAGCCCACATGGTTATTAGTGGCAAGATGTTCCCTGCGCAAAATGTTTTGGTTGATGTCAACCAGAACACAATATGACCTGAAGACATGACCATCGTCAACCACTAGGGAAAGGCGTTTTGTTAAGGCGTTTCTCCACTGCAGGAGCAAACAGACAGTGCAATTACGAGAAAATGCAGGACGTGAGCTGCAATTTAGCAGCCTCTGCTGGGTAATCATAAGGTCTTCCACACACACACAGTCTTCTTCTATGGCTTATGATTTCTCAGAGCTCTTGGCAGTTTGTGATATTTCTCATCCATGTAAATGTAGCCACTTTGTATTTTTCCTTCTTTTCTTCCTTCTTTGCTCTCTCCTTCCCTCTTATGAATGAGGTTTAGTGGACAGCAGGTTGAGCTCTTTTCTGATGAGGAAAGAATTGAACTCCTTCTGAGTAGGAGATTGAAAAGTAGGTGGGGAAAAGTATTTCYCAAAAGCAAAATGCCTGGAGGATCTGCCACCTGTTTAAGCCCCACCACAAGCCAGGAAGGGAGCAAAGGTCTGGATTTTGGACCTCCACCCAACCCTAAGTGCCTGCTCTTGGTTCCTAGGACAGTTTTTTGATTGGACCCTGCTCTGCTGAAGAGCACCGAGGTGCATTTTAACTCCGTGTTCCTTCTCTCTCCCACAGCGTCTCCCGAGGCATCCCTTCCATCCCCGTCCACGAGCACAGGCAGCGAAGACTACAAGTTGGGCCCCAGCACGGGCGCTGCCGCCGTGGCGCAGATCTTGCCGCAGACAGTTATCCCGAAGCAGGAAATCCTATAGGCGGAGCTGGGAGGAGGAGCTGGAAACCTCGCTGGGAATGAAACGGGCCCTTTCCCTTGGCAGAGCACAGCAACCCCCTGCTTGCAAGCGGATCGGTCGCTCGTGCTCTTTGCTGCCCGCGAGTAACGCGGCGTCGCGCTGCGCTCACGACACCAGTGATCGGGATTGGGATTCAAACGCTCTTCAGCAGGAGCGGGATGGCCAACTCTTTGGAGCAGGGCTTGTGATTGCATTTGTTATCACCTAGCACCAGGTGATCGGAACCTTTTCTTAAAGCCTTCAGCCGCCACTGTCATAAAAAGGAATTCCTTACGTAGCTGCGGTTAATTGTTAATGAGGACGRCACACCTGGAATTGTCAGCTTGGGAAGGTCTGTTCCCATTAAAAGTTGAGTTACACTCCCGTTACTTCTGCTGTAGTTTAAAGAATATCTCCATGACCCCCAGCAGGCCAAGCCTCCCCCATTCCACATAGTCTTGGCTTAATCTACTCAGAGCAGCTCATGCTTAATGCTGCTGAATTACGCCCGTAGTAGCTAGAGTTCATCCATGAGTCAAATTAGCTGGGGTCAGTTGGTAAATGTAATTAAAAAAAAYATAATTAGAAGTAGTCTCCAAAACCTGTTGACTTACCCAATAAACCCTTGGTACCGTATACCATTTTTTACTGCAATTATACATGGAAAAGCAATCAAACTGAAGAAAATGCTACAAAACTGGTGAGGTGACCAACAGTTAACCAAGCTATGGCTACATACAACTCAAAATACTTATAGAACCTCAAAAATTTCCAAGAGCACTCGCCGTGGTGGTGTTTAAACGGATCCGCACCGTTCCAAAGCAGACTGCTGTACTCCTCCAAAGTTCCTGGCTGGAAAAGCGGTTCCCATGGCCTCCATGGCAAAGTTCTCGAGGTKCCACCGGTGGCCTCGCACCAAGCAGCACCACACGCAGGAGAGCTCCGGTCTGTCACATCACGGGTCAGTCCAGGTGCATCCCTCTTCRTGGCAAAAATGGGAGGACAGTTCCCGGCTCCGAGTTGTGCTTGTTGCCCTAATGCTTGTAAAGCACTTAAAGGTCCTCTGATAGAGGACACGGTGGAAATGCAATCCTGACYGAGAGAGGAGGCTGAAGAGCATCCAAACCTTCAAACGGGGAAGGCTTTGTACTCGTGTTGTCTTTCAAGGGCTAGGGAGGCATTTCAGAGTTCTCATTCTGCAGCACAGAGGTTGGAAAATCATTCAAGACAAGATATGCACGGGTTGAATTTCACCTAGGATCACAGTGTTTTATTTTTCTACTGCCTATGATGAATTTGATCTGATATTAAATGCTGATAGCTTTGATTTAAGCCGGTATTTCTGGAAAACAGGTTCAATGCAAACATTCCTGCTGCGTGAAAGATGCATCCGTACGTATGCACCGTTGCTTCCAGTTCCTCCATCCTGTAGATTAGTTTTCTAGAAATTCAATGTAAATTTATACTTACTAATGACAATAAAAATCTACAAAGGAAATAAATTCCACATGGTCCACATTTCTCAACTGGAGTCTTGCCTTTTTTAATTCAAAATTAAATGTCTCTATTAAATTCTTCAGTGCAAATACCCTTCTCCGCCCATCACAGGAAAAAAAAAGGATTATATACAGCTGCAAAGTTCAGTTTTCATTTCAAACTTTTTTTTTTTTTTTTTTTAGCATTACAAGGTATTATTTACTAAAATAAAAATGCCCACAAACAAGTAAGTTATTTCATCTTGCAAAAACGCTTGAAAATTGGATTTACTCTCCAAAGTTCAGTTAGTCTGGTGAACACTTAACAGCAAGAATTATGTATTGTCATACAAGAGRCCTACAGACCTTAATTTAGAAAAAAAAAAAATCTCTTCCTGGCTTCCTTATGTCAAACCCCACTCAAAATTAAGGCAAATATTTGGGAACGACTATTCTACTAGAATTCTGCTTTATTAGAATTATGAGCTTGTTAAGATATAAAAAAAAAAGTTCAAAAAAAGTCTAAAAATAAGCAGTGTGGCAACATGCTGGCTGAATTATGGGACGTGTCTTGGGTAGTAAACAAAGTGCTGCCCATTTCTCTGCAAATGATGCTTTTTATTTATAAGTGGCATCCACAATTGTAACAGCATCTAACCTGAACAGCAGATTAAAGGACCAGAACTGCACTGGTCAGTGCATTTCAGTTCGGTGTTACTAATCGACTTACTTCAGAAACCTTCTACAGTCCAATTTCTCCCTTTAAAACCTCTTAKCCACTTCGAGAGAACACCTTGAAAACACATGAGCAGCAAGGCCTTTTTCCTTCACTAGCTTTGAATGTATTTATTAACATTGTGCTATTAGAGAAAAATGAAAACATTCATAGGTAAGTGACATTTTCCTACAGAACACATATGAGAATGACCATAGATGAACTGCTGCTGGTGCAGTTTAAAACTTCAGAAAGAGACTAGGAAAGAGCCCGACATTAATAAGAGAAATTATTATAAAATAGGGATGAGGCAGGAGAAAGGATATAAACCAGTCCTTTCCACCTGCAGAGCTTCCTGCTCCATTTGACATTCAAACAAGCTCATCTCTTAAACAAAAAAGTCAATACAGCACAACTTACCTGTTGTAACATAATCATAACGAGACCATTAACCTGCTAAGCATACAAGGTGCTGGCATTAAGTTTATAGCAATGTATGTGGAGCTATTTTCTGCCTATGAATGCTTTTTATCTCGGCAAGTTGGACAAGCAGTCTATAAAGGAAGGATGATATCATACCCAGGAAAGGTTAAAACCAAACGAGCATTCTTTGGATTTGTTTGCAACAATAACAGCTTCCTGCGGCAGGAGAAATAAACAGCTTCCAGCTGCTCCACCTCGGCTGTCCTGTGGACCTTGTTTCCTCCTCGTGCTGTCGTTGGGTCAGTTGCTCTTTTCACAACTCTGAAATTATTATAATTTGCCTGAAGAGCTGCTTTCTCAGGTGGCTAAGTAGCTGTCCTTGTATCTGAAACTACAGAATCAGGAGGGGAAAAAGGTCAATATTTGGATAGAAACCGAGTTGCAGTTTGCACAAAAGCCATGTCTCTGCAAAGCCAGCTGTGTCTGACTTTTCCCAAAGGAAACATTCCATGTTCTCCCACTGGCCTAATAAGATAAGCAATTAAGGCCAGAGGATGCAGAAAGTAAAAAGCTTGAGGGCAGCTAAATAGTTAAATGTAGCTTAAAATCCTCAGGAAAGAAAAGGGAGTAGCATCTTTAATTTGACTTGAAACTCAATATACACTTAAACAYAGAAGCCAAATGATGCAAGACTGCTGCCCTGAAGTTCTTATAATCTGAATATATGCAAATGCTCACACACACATATATGCAACAGTGACATATAGCAGAGGTTATCAACTTTAAGACTTCAATTCACCACTTTATTTTTCTTACATTAAAAAAAATACAACGTAACAAGGGTCTGAAAAGCCGAGTAAACTTCATTTCACACACGCGCATACTTGCTAAGTCACAAGGTTTGATTGCTTTAAGTGATATTTTCTGACTTTCATCAGGATATTTTATTAAACAAGATACATTAAGAGCCTCATGACAAAGCCAGATACATTTTCTCCCAATCTTTAAGATGTGCAACTGAATTACGCAAAGATCCTTGTGGAACTTCCAACTTTTCCCTCATGTATACGAGACAGTTTTGTTCATTTGGCTGCAACTTCATTGGATGTGGCCACCTAGAAATTCTCCAGCACCACACACCATCTCCCCAAGCAAAGTGAACGGATTAGGTAACATTGCAGTTTCATTTGCAGGCTTATATCTAATAAATGGATCCCTTAGTAAGTTCACCCACCCAACGGTGTAAAACTTAATGAAGCTGGAAACAGCACAAACTGTTACAAARAGATGGAGAAGCAGGTCATCAAAAAAGAAATACAGCTTCTGTAGTAAGTAAACTTACTAATACAAGTGGCTTCAGCACGCTGAACTGCTTGAGGTGGGACAGATCCTCAATAGCACTGGCAAAGCAAAAGCAAAGACTGGACAGTTTAAGGCAAGTCCCCGAACAGGGAGTTCTTTACTTCCTAGGCACAGTTTCACACTATGCATCGAGGCTCCTTTTTATTTTTTAATCTTTACATCGTTGGTAGTTTATAGAACAAATAAGCAACAACAAAAATATTCTAAACATAATGTTTAAATAATCCACTTCTGGCTGAATTTCAACACTTGCAGATTTACAAAGGTATCTTAGCACTACTGTTATTGTCAGGCCCACATAAAGCAGTTCTGGATCTGTACTGCTCTCTTATACTTTTTGAAAGTAGTTTTGGTTGGAAAATGGTTAAAATCAACTCCTTTGCTGTTGCTGATTTTGTTTCTTCTACATTTAGGATTTGTTGTGCTTGAGAARGAGGCAAGTCCTGCCAGCACGGGAAGCCTTTCTCCTTTCTCTGATGTCTTTGTTCAAGACACCAGCGAGTTAACAGCTTTCCTTCTATGAAATGCCTGCAAAGTGCAAAGCAAGACCTCACAAAAACCGCTCTTTCAGTTCATTGCCTTCAATCTGCAGTACATTTGTTCTAATCCCATGAGGATACAGTCACTGGTCCCACTTRTTCCTGCACGGAGGACTAGAAACCATCCCAAGACACCCAAGTGTAAGTTCCTTTAGAACCAATGCACTAAGAATCGGAGACACGTATGTGAGGGCAGAATTTGGCCTGGGTTAAAAGCATCGTTTACTGAACGTTTAGAACTTACCTAAATGCCATACAAGATTAGTACTGCCAAACACAAAACATGCTTTTGTGAGCCTGGGAAGACATTTGGCAGGGGTGTAACAGTGCCTCTGACGTGGTATGCTGCCATGTGCACAAGTCCCTCGAATCACTTGCATATGAGGAATGTGTGTCTGAAGTGGGACACAAGTACAGCTCTGCTTATTAGGACAAGTTGAAATATAAATTAAAATTGAACAAACTGCTATTCCCTGAAAACTGGATTTCGAAAGCTGGGTCTCATCTGAGCTCAGCTTTCACAATAATGCTCTTTCCTATGATTGACAACTGCACTTCAGTACATAATTTTTTATAAAAACACTCAGGTAAGTCCCCAAACATTACCAAATAAAAAGGGTTTTAACAAAAATGCATAATTAATCTCATAAAATAAATTACAGTAGCATGACAACATTTGGCTTCTTTAGTGTGACCACGTGCTTTTCCTTTGTCATCTTGTTGTTAAGACCATTACAGATCCAGTTTGTGTCTCTGAAAGTTAATGAGATGTCTGTGACAAACGTATAAAACTCTGCTTGCTACAAGCAAATGTCCGATAACAGTTTCACCTGGTCACAGATTATATGCAGACAGCCTTTCTGGCCCCAAATAAATATTATATAGTATTCTTGCAAGTTCCAGCATAATTAAACTCAAACAGAAAACTCGGGTCCTCCTTTCTTTGCTCTCAAGAGAAGTCTCCTGATTCGAAATCCTGCAAAGGGATTGATCCACAGGAGCGAAGGCTGCCCCCCAAAAACAGACTTCATTCCTTCCCAACGTAGTCTCCTCTCCCACGTTGGCTTTTCACTCTTCAGTCTTTCAATCTCCTGCAAGTAAACACATGGAGTGACACACTGAAATCTACAGTTTGGTAAAGCGCATACAGCAGTTCTCAGAAGTGATGGCTATCTGGCATTCTTTAATTCATAGCTAGCGGGCACATTATTTTCTGTTGTTTATTTTTCAAGGAAGAAATGAGAATGGCTGACTTAGCCCTGCAGGTACAGGACAGATGCTTCCGAGCACACGACTATGAAACAGGTTGAGCCTCCTCCACAAACTGCTACTAAGACAAAAACAAGAAATGACCAGAAGGGCTGATGTGAAAGCCAGCAGGTCAGCATCCCGTCTACCTGCACTAAAAGTTGTTTATTCAGTTAACRAAACCAGGCAATAAGGCTTCCAGGAAGATTCTTTTGCTGCAATTACTGAAGCTGGGCTTGTTTTCCCAAGTGCATTTGTTTTCGGATAACCATTTTCTGTACCATTTTCCCACTAATGAAGGCTGGATATTAACCAATTGTTTTTCAACTCAGTAACACACAAAAGCTCTTCAATACAGAACACTATTAAACAGCATCAGATGAGAAAACCGAAGAGCCGCATTATTCAAATTCCAGTCAATTACCCAGCACAAAGAACATCCTTTCAAGGCTTAACACTGCAGAGAGAGGCRGGCAATGCCCAAACTCTGTTTATATTCTAATAAAGTAGAGCAAAGCAGAAGAGCAGCATGAAAGGCTGATACCAAGATGACTAGTTCAAGGATACACCTGAGGGAAGCAGTGTAGACTGCGCAGCTGAAAACCTAGCTACACATTTTATGACAGAAAAGCAGATAATCYAAGAGTATCTGTTAGAAAGCAAACTCAAACCTTTCTATTCTTACAGTGGTAGAACATAAAAACTATGATTTCTTTCAGATTTGKGTCTTTCTCAAGAATTAGAGTATCTCACTCAAAAGTAAAACCACAACTACATCATACTCTTCACGTAGAATTGTTAAAGCATATGAAAACAGCGCTTCTTACCGTTTCATCATTGCATATTGAGTGAATTTGGGTGCCAAACATGACTGCAGTGAAAGTGAGAAACAGAAAACCCTCAAGGCACAAGAAGATCATCAGGATCACAGTTACGGGAGGGGAGAAGTCACTGCATTCTGCAAGAAGGACATATGCACTTATAAAAAAACTGAAGAGCAAGTCCAGGTTAATATATACTCTCTTAACAGCCAGCAATAAAAGCTAAATAGTTTTGAAAGTTAAAACAGTATTTCACAGTTACTTCAAATTTTATTGTCTATCACTGTAGCAGCTTTATTTGCTGTCCAAGGAAATAAAGATTTCCTAACGCTCTGCAGAGAGAACTGTACGTGTATAGAGATGACAGCAGCTTGAAGTCTTATGTAGGATAAAGGTTGGAAAAACCATCATCACTGTCCTGCTGATCACTCTCCGTCACTMTGATCACAGCCATCCTCACTCTGACTTGCTAATTAATCCAGATTTTTCAGCTTGTTGCAATTTCTTTTTTTTTTTTCCTTCCAGCACCACACAAGCAATAAGGTTATGACTTGTACTCAGTCATATCTCTGGAGATGATCTGATCAACTAATTAACTCTGGTAACTAGTTAAGTAAGGAAGTGGGATTATACGTAACAAGTASAATTTTTCAGGCTAAAAAATGCTACTAGGTTAGCATCCATTTACCAGATCATTCAGTGAAAGAGGTCATAGGGATTCCCTGGGAAGAATGTGTGATCAACCCCCTTCCCAAAGGCACAAGGTCAGAGACAGCGCTGGGGCACTGGCATATTAGGGAATGCAAGTGAGAGCCCTAAGCAAACAACTAGGGCAGTTTAGGAAATKTCTCCTCTACAGAAGGCCCCCAGTTGGCTCCTGTAACAGAAGCGGGTAGGAAACAAGCTTAAGTTTCAGCTGTTCACAGATCTGTGGTGTGACACACAACCCAGCTGGTCCCTCCAGCTAATGCTGCTGAGATGGCTGAGGCCTGGGTACCTATTTTCTTCCTATTACAGAGGTGATAAAATTTTCTCTGCATGGGAAGCAAGTGGCAGTGCCCTTGACAACCACAGCTCCTCCACTGAATGATTAAAGAGGAGGGACAGAAGACTTCATAAATCTTTAAAAATCACAACTCATCTAAGCTAACTGGACTTAATGGCCAACAGCTACAGAAAAGATTTTCAAGACCTCACTTTAAAAAGAGAAAAATCCAATATTTCTTGCACGGGGCTCAAGGGGAATGTCATGACTGCCCTTTAACATCTGCTCGATTATGCCAGTGAAATTAAGTAGGTGCTTACCAGTCCACTGCCCTCGGACACAGGAGAAAAACTGAAACCCACACAGTATGAGCGCATGAGCTGAAATTAGGGCTATATACATCTGGAAATAAGAGAGAGTGCTTACTTTTGACTGTTGCCAGGTAGTAAACCAGACATTCCTTACAGCCAGCCTTGACCACTGCACAGCGAGTGTACTTTCCTGTTTCCATTTTTAATTTAACACAAGGAGGTAAAATCAAATTCTAATCAAGTTCAAAACTAAAAATGTGGGCAACTAGGGAAGTGTAAAGATTAGCTCYCTAAATGCATTTTCACCACTAAAACGCAGTAAAATTAGATGGTTTAAGATAACAGYACTTTACAAAATACTGATTAAAGTTAATAGGGGTGGAATTATCTTCCTGCATGGAAAATATCTTGGGTAGAATGGGGGGAGGGAGGAGAGAGCAGTTGTGCCCGTAAGCCATTACCGCTCGTACTAATAAACACGACCAAAATTGCTATAATCAAGGTAGAGTCACACTGGGATCAAGCTGCTGCTGATTTGCACTTACCGTAAACAGAACAAAAAATCTCTGATTTTTCTCACCCACGCAATTATTCACCCATGGGCAGTGGTGATCCATCTTCCGAATACATCGCTTGCAAATACTGCRGGAAAGGAAAGGAGATTTTAGTAGCAAAACAAAACTGCACGTGGTTCAATGTGGAAATGAGAAGACGCAGCATTTAAAAGCCACTGTGTAGATATCACTTACTTTCATGATGAACTATACAAAGGTAGTTTTATTAACATGGTGTTTGCATTTCTTTAAAGAAACCCTTTACTAATCTATGCCGCAACCTCTGCCAATTATAAAGCGGAACATATAGATCTGAAAATTAGCACTCACAAGCTCTTGGAAGAGGATTGCTGCATATCCAAACACAGAATCAAGCATATTCTAGTAACCTCATTTAGAGGCTGAATGAGCAAAACAGCAATCCTTTCTTGATGTCAAATTAAAAAAGCAAGAATGTCCTTTTCAGGGACGATTTTAAGTCAAAGTAATTATTTCATATTTACAGACTTTCAAGGTATAAATCTGCTCTACAAGTCAGAAAAAGCAGTTTTATCAAGAGAGAAATTTTCCCTTGAGGCAGTTTTAGCTACCCATACATCTCTTAAACATTCTGAACACGTGCAATCAAAGAAAAGCTTAAAGTCACACCTCACCTCACTTCCCAAAATAAAATATCCTCCCCCAAAATATGTCTAACTACAAGCAGCACCTGTTCTTTGCCTGCTTCTTAATGAAGAGAGCTGTTAAATGCTACTGTTCTTTGCTAGTTCTAAACTAAAGGCTTGATTTCTTCAGAGATATTAGTCAAATTTATTGCTTTGGTAATATTTTGGTAACTTACGTATATATAAAAGTTTTATATACACACACACAMATTTGCAAGGATGCGCAGCACTGGAAGGCTTATTTTTTTCTTTTATTTGTGCCCATCCGCAGCCAAAGGAACACTTATATATTATAACTAACAGTCATATACAGGAGCAGCAGAACAGTTGCAACATGTGCTGTGTTGAATAGTTCAAGTGATGCCCATGTTTCATTCTCCTGCGTTTGTACCCAAGACAGCCACACACAAGGTGTCTCAAGACTTTCCTGCAGAATATCTGATAAGTTAAGCAGTTTCACTTCAGCAGATACAGAGTTAAATCAGCCTCATATATTCAGGTAGCATTATTCAAAACACTTTGTTTTTACCGTATGTTTATTCATATGAGTCCTACAAGTGCTGCAGAGATAAGCCATGAAGCAAAGCTAGATGTTCACGACTAGAGCTAAAAAACAAAGTTGGGAAAAAAAATCCATACTTAAAAATTGTTTTAGGCATAGCAGCAGCCACATACGCATGCTGCAGTTCAGCAAGAAACAGAAGACACTCCTGGGTGGGCAATGCCAGAGTCCCAGCTCTCCCACTGCTCTTCTGAAGCTCCCATTGTTCTGAGCTATCATAACCCAGCCTTTATATTCCCACTGCTTCTTATTTTGCGGACATTGAAGACAACTCCTCTTCTGATGCAAATTACTTTTTAAATAGCACCAGTTATATGTAAAAAACACAATGCCGTAACCAAATACTGCAGCCATTCCCTAGTGCAGAAGAACCAACTATAATTCAAGACAAGATGATCACAAGTCTCCAAACAGAAAAAAAAAAACATATTTTCCTTTCTCGGCTTGCTGCTGAGTTCAGCCTCTCAATGACTTTCTGAGTTTGTGGGAAAGATGGTTACCTACAGTCACCAAATCCATTCCTCTTAATGCTAGACAGAATTTATGTCATCGTTCCAAGAAGAAAACGATAGCAAGCACAGCRTGAAGTCAGATTCAACCAAGCCAAGCACTGGAGGGCGCGAGGTGGGCAGGACACGCTTTCCTCATTCATTTCCCATTTGCAAGTCCACTCGGAGCTCTCCAWGCCATCAGATGCCTGGAAATCTGCCTTTTCCATTCCTCATCCAACATCACGCTTCCAGCCAACGATCTGGCAAGGAGGCTGAAATAGCAGCAGTGTTGCTCCTCCTACCCAGCCACACTCTCATTCACTTAAGATAGGCCTCTTCCTTACTTCAAAAACATTAACTTTGCAGTAAAAAATAAATTTCCTTTATTTTTCTGAAGTCAAATTATCTTTACTGTAAATATTTCTTTTTTTCCCCTCCCACCACTAATGTGTATTATGAAACAACTTTTCTTCCTCARAAGAACTTCTTTCACAGTGTTGCACAACAATTTTCGTAACTGCATCATAAGAGCCTCTTCTGTTAATAATTTACTACTCAAAACATGCACTGTGGCTTTGAGTGCCGCTATTCCATGACAGGAATCAACTTCATTTTCAAGTCTCTGCTATCAGCAAATTGCCACTTTGACTCCTTGGGACCCGACCATCCTTTTAATGCTCTTGGAATGGGTTTGTGAGCCACTAAAAAGTTGGCAGCATAACTGAATAAACATTTTCTTTCTTTATGGTACACTTCTGCAATGCTAGAGCTATGGCAAAGAATCAAATTCTGGTAGCTGATTTCTAGTCCATTTCCTGTCAATACTGGTGGATTCAACGATCAAAAAATTACAAAGGAACCATCCTTTGTTTTACTGAAGAAAATGTAAGAGTTTTGCCCTATCTGGGATCACAGGCTACTGGAATGTCCAAGGAAATGCAGCACCTGGAGATGGCGTCCCAGATGTTCCTAGGTAAATGCAGGGCCTGCCTGAAGTCTGTGTCAGCTCCAGATACAATCTCTGACATCTCAGCTAATCTACRACCCAGATACAGCAGCTGAAGATCATTCTATACTTGTTTTTATTCTCAGATGTGAGTGGGTTTGGTGTTTGGAGTGTGATGGGAGAAGGTCCATATGTAAATAGGCAAGATCTCAGCCCCAAGGCAGAGTAATTGTGATGGAAATAGCTGCTCTGCCATAATTGTCATACAGACAAGTGACAAGCACCGAGACATTTAATTTAGCAACAAATTTGCAGAATAGTTTTAAAGTCCTGAGAAAACCTTCGCTCTTCTTCTGACAGAGGCTTAAATTTTAATATTGCCACACATTTCAAGGCACATCACTCCTCACACCTATGAAGAGCCACCTGAATCATTAACATATTTATGCAAGCCTTAATTATACAGGAATATCTATCTACAGTTCTCAAATAATAAACATGGCAAATGCTCTAAAGTACCTGAAAATTCAAAAAGCTACAAATTAATAACAAAAAAAAATAGATTCACTATATTTTACGTAACATGCTAAATTCAAATTAACATCCCTTTTTTCCTTACTGAAGTGAATCACAAACACAAGTACATTTTACTGCTGACACATACAACTTTAGGAAATCAAGCCACCAAATCAAGCCACCAATTCACATATCATTTCAAATGAGGTATAATGAAGACAGGAAGAACACACACTAAAGTGATAATTTAATATATAAATGTACTTCCTAAACTTTATATTGCAGGAGTCATGTCTTGCACTGGTTTCCATCAGAAAGGCCTTGAGATTCTTCTATTTACCCTGCATTATCAGAAGCATGGAACAATAATTATAGTGATGCACAAGAAAAGTTATTCACAGACCAAATGCAACACACACAGACTATTCTAAAAATGCTCAATTCTCTTGCTTCTTTCCCTTACCCACATTCACTTTCAGTAGTGGTATATTACATATATAAATTACACTGCACTACATGAATTTGTATTGGATATAGTATGAAATGTGTGGAAAAAAGAGCGTACAGGAACACTACACCAGGACTCAATATGCAAAACTGCTTTATGGTAAACTCTGGCGTACCTGCAGTGGTGTGCACGTTCAGGTTTGATACTGCAGCACTTCGGACATTTGTAGATCACTTCTCCTGGTTTCAGTTGTAAATTATCCATATATTCTTTAGTGGCATTGCCTTTGGGTACAGCGCCCTGAAATCATTTCAGTTAAAAGGAGAGAAGGATTTTTAAATGATATGAGAGTGCTTAAGGGCATATTTTACAGACTTTATACCGACYATCTTGGCATAATTACCGAAACAATTTACTTAGAGCTAGTCTGCTATAAACCAGAACCACTTCCAGATGCATAAGTTACCTCTGGCTGATCTCAAATTGTTTCACTTGAACAAGACTCATCTGTTACCAAGTAATAAYGTAATTCTGATAGAACCTGCAGTTACCAGCACCCATAAAAAAAAGAATACACAGCTTTACATGCAGTCATAAGCACTATGAGTAGAATATTTGCTTAGCAATGCTTTTTCAGAGTAATTCTAAAAGACATGCTTTCTTTGCAGGAGCATACGTGAACCGTGAGGCTCTACCATTAGACTAAACCATCCACAAAATGTAATTCAGCAAACTATTTGAAAGATTTTTACTTTGAACTCCTTGAATTCAAGATTTAGCCTCCACTACATACACAACTTTTTTACAATCATGAGTCAATYGCTTTCCCTTTACAGATAAGTGTGTATTTTGGACGCTGCTGGCACAGACCAGCACTGCTTTCTCACCACAACTTCTTCATTCTACACCTCCCTTCTGCTACTGTGCAAGTTTCTGCAGCCTCATGATGAGCAGCTGAAGGAACCGATCCAGAAGACAAATAATCCGCAGGAAAACAGGTTATTTTTTAGCTGCTTAGTTCTCTGAACTCTTCACCATACAGCTGCATAAACGGTGGGGCTGATACAAGCAGAAAGGTGATGAACGGACAAGAATAAGCTCCTTCCAATAGCAATATTAACCTAGAACCTTGCAAGATCAGTCTAACTTCGCACAGCAGGAAGAAAATAATGGAAATTAGCAAAGCCACTCAGTTTATTTATATAGCCGAAGGCTTATCTGTGACAGGAACTGACTGTGAAATAAACTGGGATGTGAAATGACAGTGCAATGGCCTTTCTATACTAATTCCGGCAGGAATTAGCATTATTTCACACAGGAATATCTTCCTCCAGCTTGGCTTAGGTTGCCTGCAACATCCCATGATTACTTCTCAATAAATAAAAGCCAATGGCACCATCATTGCATTACCTGGATACGCTAACATAGTTTGGGGGATAAAATTAACTAGCTAGCAGACATCTCRCATTCAATCGCAAAATGCCTCTTTACCTAAGCAGGTGGTTTTGGTTGCCTATGGGCTGGAACAACCATCTTGCCTTTGTGTTGCCTGAGAGAGAGCCCAAGTTGTGCCCCAGATGAACTCTTTTGCACCAAAACACAAAGCTTGCTGGCTAAGTGGTGCTCCCAACCCGAGCCAGCTGGCACGCCAAGCGGTACGGGCTGAAAGAGCGCTGCTTAAACACTCATGCTGTGCTGCTGGAGCGCGCTCTGCAGTGGGAGTGTTCTCACTGAAGCCAGGAAACCGCTTCAGTGCAGGCGTCACGAGCCACCTCAAAGGCAGAGAGAACTCCTATAAGCACAAATATACTCAGTTCCAGAAAAATTCATGCTTATAAAACACAGCTCATGAATTGCCTATTCATCTCCCACTAAGGGGTAGGTCCACGCCTTCAGGCCATGCCTTTCACATTCTGCTGATAAAAATGAGTTTTATTTCTTATATGTTTCATGATATCACACTATTGTCAAACCCTTTCAGTGAAAAATCTATAAGTATATTTAAGATAACATGCTACAGCTTATGTGTTTTAAGGCAGTCATTCCTTTTCCCTTCAATCTTCATAAGAGTCTTGCATTCAGGTAGTCTGGAGAAGGGCAGCAAATTAAAAACCCAGACGTGCTTCATCTCAAATACACGTTCTTCCACAAAGAACAACCTGGGTCTAGGAAGATACTATTTCACCTGTACATATTTTTAAGCCATCTATCTCTGRGCTATCAGCTTTCAGAGCTGTCACAGTCTGTAGAAGTCAATGTTTCATCACTGGGTGTGAGCTGAGAAGTGATTGAAAGATCTAGCAAACCATTAACTACAGCGTCCTGGTGTCTATTTGGAACATACTCATAACTCTCATACACACTGTTGCTGTCTCAAAACATAGAGAAAATGGACTTTTTTCTTCCTCTCTCTTAACTTCTTGCCTAAATAGAGCAATAGATTTTAGGAGAAAATAAACAATTTAATCTCAAAGTTTAATTGAGAAAGAAGTCCAAAGATATAAGTCCATTTAAGACCTCTCACACCTACACAGTTGCAACTGCATGTTAGTTTCAGCTTCAATCTCAATTCCCACCGGGTCCATATACCTAAGTGCAATACCTTATGACATAGTACCTGTTATTTGATATCACAGTATGTGAATAAGTCTTTCCAGCACATCTACCCCTAAAAATTCTTTCACATTCCACTTCCACATAAGTGGAAGCTATAAGATGAAACCACAAGTATTTATAAAGTTTTAAAAATATTACAATGAAAACAAAAAGAAAAAAAAAAGAAAAAAATAGAATAGAAATGACTAAGTCTGTAGTGGTTTCCTCAGTGACCAGGTATTTCTCAGGAGCCTTCTGCTCACTTACAATTCATTTTACACTGCCCACTCTTCAAACCAAAGATTATTTTACTAACAGGAAATGTACGGATAAAGCATCTCCAGTTAAAGTCCATCCAGAGGGATGTGCAACTAACAGAACTCATCCCATGAGGAAGGGACAGACACATCTTGATATTCCTCTGCAGCCGACCAGGTTACATGAGAGACAAGGTAGTGTTGGGGAATGCTTGCATACTTACTGGATCAGTTAGCATAGTTCTCAGATGAGATGACAAAGCTAGCACTGCCAAGCAGTTAAAGAGAACACCGTTGATCACAGAGTACCAAAAGTCTTTGGAAGGCAGCAACATRACAAAAGTCACTACGAAGTCTGCATAGACGACCAGAAGCCACGTCATTATGGCACAGACCATCCCGCAGCCGTCGCGGATGAACCAAACCCTTTCTGCCATGTCGGCCTCTGAGGAGGACGAATCGTAGCTGTCATTTTCGGCAAGCAGTGGGTGGTGCTCGACATCGCGGAACCTGTGCCCTGATGACTGCATGGTTTTCTGGACGTGCCCTGCAGAAACCAGATACCATTACTTTGCAGAAAGAAACCTGAAATACAAACGCTGTCATTTTTAAGACAAACGTATCTTATTACTCTATTCTGAGCATGATTTTTTTTGATCAAAATTTGCTGCTGCTCATAACACTACATATAGCTGAAATGTTTCTGAAATCAAAAAAATCATTTACGAAGTATCATCAGTAAGTTTCTGAATTGTTTATTGAGCCTCACGACACCATAATTTCATTTCTGATCATGCAACTTCAGTGGCTGAGCAAGAGATTTGGAAAYAGTTTCATTTCTACCTTGCTGATGCCTGTAAACAATTCTTCTGTTTTTGTTAAAAATCCAAAAAGAAATAGCCGCCTCCTTTTATCTCAAAATAAAAGAGCGAAGCCTTCACTAAATTGCAGCTTATGTCTCAGAAACTAGCAAACTACAGCATTAGGTCATTGGCTTTTCACACTGCTCCAGGAACCCAGGGAAGAGCAAGAGAAAAGCAGAATGGAAAAGAAACTGCTCTACTTAGTTTTTATAACAACAACAGAGAGCGCATTAGAAAACAGCTAAATTTATGAAAGTGCTTTTGTGTTGGGAAAAGCCTGTTGCAAAAAATATATTGGACAACTGACAAAACAGTCTCAGATCAGGCCAAACTTAAGGGAAACAAATGGCAGTGGCTGAATTAGCAATGGCAAAGGATTACACGAATCAAGATTTTCAAAGAACACATTAACAATCTAGCTTCATGAAAATCCTTTTAAGGCTTTGTTGTTGTTCCAATGCGGAACAAAAACAAGACTTGAAACMTTTACAGTTTTCATGAAAACAGATTTTTTTTTTCCCCTGAGCTCTCTAACAAGCAAAGATATGAAATGGCAGTATTGAAGCGGTATCTGCAAGCAGGAGACAAACGGTAATTTAAGTATTATGCACTTAAAATAGCCCGCTACCTTAGAAATTACTGTGTCTGAAAAATCACATCGATTCATGCTATTAAAGGCCACATCTGAGAGAAACTTGAAAGCATCGTATTGATTTGGGATAGCGAAACAGAAGTCTTTTTTTTTTCTGCATTAAGAGTAGCCTCTCCACGACTGGTAGGATTTATGACACTAAGTCACATGCCAAGATCTTGAGCACAGCATCACTTTGCTAGGCTAAAATGGTCAAAGTGACCATTACCAGGTAATGAGACTCATGGGCGGCAGCTTTCAGATGAGATTATGGCTTTTTAAAGTACTTTTAAAAGGAATCAATTCAGATAAAACATATTCCAATTGCTAAATCTTTATGATTACTGCAGCCTAACTGCTAGGAGCAAGCAGGAGTAATCCAAGAGATTAGAAATGGAAACAGGAATGTGCAGACTGCAATGCAGAGATCCCAAAGAAACTTTAAAATAGATGACATATCAGCAGAACACAGTTAAGTGTGAGCTACTCCCTTGTCACAAAACTGGAAAAAAAAAATAGCCCAAAATCTAGCTCTGATCATTTGCTCTAGTCACTAAGGGAATGCCATGTTACACTTYCCAGTAGATAGCTCATGCTGGCTTTCTGTCCAAATTGAATAATAATAAACTTAGACACAAAAAGTTTCCTCTCTTATTATAACCCAGCTGTTAAAGCATGGATRAAGGTAGCTGCATACTGGAAAAAATGCCTTAAAATAAGCTTCGTCTTCATCATTGACAATTCAAACTTAAGTTGACCTTGGTAAGTATTGGCCCTCTCTTCTCAACTACTTAAAGTCACTCAAACCTTTCTGAATGTTTACAGTTAACATTACAGTGGATGCCAACTGACTTCAAAAGCACTCTGGGACAGCAACCACTCACTGCAGTCAAGACTTGTAAAATAAAAGTCAAATTTAATGCAGACTACATAATTAGCAGCTGGAACATGAAGACAGCTAAGTAGAAACTGGTATTATTTCTTCAAAAACGGATATGTAAAACTTGGAAGTTCTTGTCTGACTCCTTGCCCCACCACCAAACCCCAAAAGGCTGCAAAACCAGCTTCCAAACGAGCTTTAGACTACACGAAAGCTAACAAGCAAGCAAATGTGTAACACACCCAAAACACCCACCAAAATGCTTTGAAGAGACAAACCTTAAAAGAGCAACAAAGTAAAAATCTAGCTCCCCATTCTAAAGTTTTGTAGAAATTTTGCATTGCACCCATCTAGGATCTTAGCAGAAGAAACACATAATGAATTTTTTCAATCAAAGCAAGTTTTYAGTAGTTCAAGTCAACAAGTTATCACAGACTAGAAGAGCTAAAAAAACAGCTGTACACATAAATATTACAATATTATTACAATATATTAATACATCATAATAAACGTGAACTTTGTAATTAATTCTTTAAACCACCATTTCATTATGAAATGCAGTGCCATAGAGTTACAGTATTCATTTTGTTTAACTATATTAAAAACAACAACAAAAAATCAGAAAATAATATATATACCTCACAAACTTTTTGTATGTTATTCTGACATCATGTCCTTCCTTTAGGCTATACTAGGATATGCAGTCATATCTGGTGTAATCTGAAAAGATACCATCAAAGCGGTTAGCAACACGTTATTTCTTCGTTAAACTAACATTAAGCACAAATAACAYACTATGAAAAGATTGTTTTGAAATATATTGCATGTTCTTACAGCAAGAAAGCTTCTGACTAGCGAAAAAAATTAGATTGTTCTTCATGATAKCTTGATCCATGTACAACACTCTAAACAGATGGATGTCAAAATTCTGTGTATGAGTCCTGTTTACACTTGGGTTTTTTTAGGCAAGAGAAGCATGTTTAGCACTACAGACTAGAGTATCCAAGAAAGTACTTCTTTTGCATACCATTCCTGYAGGACCAAAAAAATAGAGTATCTCCCCTTGCAAAAATTAATAATATCATCCTACTCCAGAGCTTAGAGCAAGGTATTTTGTAGAAACTTGAGATACAAAAACACTTACTACTATTTTTATAATTATAGAACATGCTAGGAGAAATTAGGAGTTTTAAATTTAATTAGATTGAGTTGTGGCTGATTTAAAGCAATAAAGCTACTTTTTCCCCACACTTAGCAATTTCTCTTTGCTAGGATTCCATCACATAGGCAAATAATAATAATGCAATATTTCTTATGATATACAAATTAGCATAATGATTGAAATGCTGCATAAGCTGCTCTAACAGTGTTCGACAACATGAATATTTCATGAGCTGGAGTCTTAAATCTCATTCTTTCCTTTTTACAAGGATGCAACACTCAAACCTCCCACACAGTATGACGTGAGAGATCATGATTTTAAGAGTCCAGGAGATTTTATTTTTTATAAGAAAAGGAGCAGAGGAAGAACACACTTGACTTAGAAAAACAAGCAGTTTAAARCTCAAAAATGTCTACATTTGAATTTCAGAGTGTTTGGAGCAGGCACGCAGTGCAGAGCCCCGAGCTGGGTGGCTCTTTGGAGAACAGAGGACACGTGGACCTGAAGTCCTGCCCTGCAAAGCAGATGAGCACACATGTGTTGCACAGAAATACGTTGCTCCCGGCAGCACCAATTCCTGAAAAACTGGGTTTGAGACCTCTGCTTTGTGCAACAAGCTCTGGAAGCCACTGCCACGATCTCACCCAGCCTGCGGTGCCAGTTATAACACGTCTTGTGATTAAATCCCCAGGAGGCTACCAAGGAGGATTTCCTTGCTTTGTTTTATACAGTCCAGGATAAGACTGGCTCCTAAAAGGGATTTCAGTTTCGTGTTTGGCTACGAAAGTACCTAGGTTTACTTTCTCAGTTATTTTATAGTATTTTAGTTTCCCAACAAAACAACTTCACTCTTTTACTTGGAACGTTACATTAAATTCATGTATTTTCAGAGTAACATAAAGATTCTACTAAACACTAGCTATAACAAACGCTAAGCCATTTCCTATTGACTGAAAGCTTCTGAAACTAGGGAATGAGAAGCTTCCTGTCTTATTTAAAGAAAATCGTATGTTTTACTGCAAGCCTACAAGGCAACACAAACGCTTACTATACATTTATCTGAGTGAAGTTACTGACTGCTTTTTGTTTTGTTTTATAAAGAACCTTTTATACCTTGGTTAGGCAAATTTTCACAATATTGTGAAGTCTGCAGTCATTAAGCTGTCACTGACTTGGCATTTTGTGGAAGCTAAGCAGACACTCATAAAAAGCAGAGGAGCTGAATATATCATTAATTTGCAAAGCTGCCCACCCATTCTCTAAGTCAACGATGACAGGAAATAGAAGACGTGCCAACCCTCTGCAGGTGAGATATTAAAGTCAGAGTAATCATTTAACATGATTAAGTTAGAACTCATTGACTACATGGTCAGGTTCCTAATTAGTCCRGGTAATGCTCTAATCCTCAGTGCCATTCTGCTCAATATTTCAGTGTGTCTTGTGGCATCAGCAGTCATTGGTTTTCAAGGAAGAGCAACTGCAGTTTAGCTGTTGTGATAACACTAATATATTCAATATATTCCATGCAAAACGTTATCTGTTTGCCCAGATGATTACCTTAAACTAATTTCAACTTAATTCCACAATTAGATGCTATTTGAAATCCTTGGGCTGAACATGTCTTAACTGTCTTGCTTCTCATTGTTAATGAAACACAGGCCCAAAACACAGAAAAAGTTATTGGAACAATGATATTCACAAACAACAGTCAGGCTGCTGAAAAGGTGTATGACAATCTAAAAAAACTATGAAGAAAGTACTACTAATTCACGATCCCTGGAAAGACGATCTTGTAAAATGTGTGTTCCTAACACATTTTAGAGCTAGAGAAGATTTACAATGTTCCAAATGTATGTAGAGCTAGAAGTGCATCAGTTCTCTTTTCTCCGAGTTTAGTCAAATAAGGATACTGAAGATTTTAAGAAAATGAGAGAGAAAGAAGAACACTTGGAGTAAAGCATAGTCTTCTTGCCTGCTATTTTTTGAGGAAGAAACACAAAATGTTGTTCTACTAAACTTAACTCCTATTGACCTCCTTTTACAGACATTAGATGTACAGATAACAATGGATATACAGAGATTTAAAAAAAACATCAACTGTCAAATCTTGAATCTTTTCTTGGTGGTTTGTTTTCTTAATTTGTGAAAGGGACAGTTGTTAAGACTGCTCTTTTTCTGTTACATTGCAGTAAACAAAACGACTTATTTCAGCTTTTCTGGTTGAGCACTGATAGGTCAATAGTTGTAGGGGCATGAACAGATACTGCTTATATAGGACGGATTTAAAACCTACTGAGGAAGCACTGGATCAAATCAAGGTCACAGAACCCTGGTCTCAGCGAAAGGTTATAGAGCGAACAATTTCAGTAACAGCAAAGTTTTAAAATAAATCAAATGGGTAAATCTAGTATTGCATACAATTCCATGGATAGTGAAGACCATTCATTGCTGACAAAAAGAATCTACTAGCTAATATGTAGACGTAATCAAGCCTAATTTAGATAACCAGGTTTTCATTACAGATGCATGCAAGCTGGATTGCAAGGCCATTTAATAAACTGTGGCTGCTTTCAACATCTGCTTGGTGAGCGGTTTAGCAAATAGCCACAAACACCCTAAACAAAAACCCATCAATGATGCTCCCATATCAGCCCTCACACACTCACCTTTTGCCATATGTATTTCCAAAGATACACATCTGACTTCCAGAAATTGGGATATATAAGCCATACAGTGCCCCAGCGTGCAGCCCTCTGAAAAGGAGCAGGTTGAAGAGCTACCACCTCAGTGTCATTATCACTTTATTTACGAATCTATCCCATGTCCTCGGTAATGTATCCTCATTAGAGCAGATTAAAAATGTGATGTTGTTTGCTGGGAAACACCTACCTATGAATGCAAATGACATTTTTCAGTGAGCAAATATATAACATGGCCAAGTTTAAAGTTCCTTTAAAGATCCTCCTTATTCTGGTCTTTTATTGCAGCTTTCCAAAATCAAGCATCAGGCCATAAGAAAACTCTGGAAGTGCTACTTTTCAGAACAGAAGATATGTGTCTTCTC
Source organism: Nothoprocta perdicaria (assembly GCF_003342845.1). Lineage (NCBI taxonomy): Eukaryota > Metazoa > Chordata > Aves > Tinamiformes > Tinamidae > Nothoprocta > Nothoprocta perdicaria. The sequence continues at coordinate 3,747,723 of NW_020455533.1, forward strand.
TATAACCTCAAAAACAGGAGAAATAAAGAACTTAATTATTGATATTTTACTGTAAATATGGTCATCTAATTACTAATGTCTTTATGTTGGTAATACCTTCTAAACATCCCAGACCACAGCACCAAGAACTCTGGGCCAAACAAGTTATGTCAAATGAAAGAAAAGTTATGCATGTCTTTAGAACTTAAAAAGTGTATTATAATTTATAATGGAAGCACCCATCAGCTCTCCTAAGTGGAAAATGGAAGTTTTTCTCCTTTGCCAACAGCAATTGGCAAAGTAAGTAAAGCAATTGTACTTTAGAGCGCAAGTTTTCAGGTTAACCTGTGTATTATTTATCACTCCATGCTACACCCTCACTTGAAGGCAGCTCGGTAATCCCATGCCCTGATTCTACCACAAATCACGCTGACGAACACATTTTTAGGCCAGTTATTATATCCACACCCAGGAGGGATCCTTCCTTCCGGGTGCCAAAACATAATAACCCAACCCAGACTATTTCCACCAGCACGACAGATCCTTCAGCTTTCAATACTGATCATGGGAGCGTTAAGGCCCTTGCTTTAATAATACTTGATACACGTACAGCCTGGTAGCTACTTTCTGTTCTTCTTTTTGGGGTTTTTGCCCGCTGCAGGACACTCACTTCGCTTCCCTTACCGGTTCCATAAGAGGCATAAACAAGAAGCTCATCAGTTGTAGATGGTGCAAAATACATTGAGTTTGAGCAAAAGTCCCAAAGCCCTAGAAATAGGAGAGTTTATAGCTAGAATCAACTTCATTTAGCCACAGGGAGCTTTCAACTTAAAACTTCACTTTCAAATACTAATGAATCACCATGACACCTTCCTCCACCTGAGGATTTTGAAAATCAGAGAGCATCTATGACAAAAAATGTCTAATTTAACCCCATTATCACATGCAGCTTTCAACGTAATGACACCTTCAAAGCCACGAGCCACACTGGTGTGACCAGCACTCCAAAACCACCGCAGAGGCTCGACTGTAAGGGCAGCCGTCAGCAGGCCCCCTATTTATTTTATTTTCTCTCCCATAGGGCACAAATGGGTGAACCTGAATCTCCCCCTCTCGCTTTTAACACCGCAGGCCCCGGTCCCCATCGCTAAGGGGTCATTAGTAATAAATAATAATAATAAAGGGGTTAAATGGGGTGGGAGGCGGCACGAGCGCAGCAGACACTCGTCCTCACTCACCTTCGGCYCGGGCCCCGCGGGGCCGGCCCGATCCGGCCCGATCCGGTTCGGTTCGGTCCGGTCCTGCTGAGCCCCGCCGGGGGACACGCTGCCTCAGGGACCCCGCGGTGGACTGCGTTGGGTTGGGCCGGGCTGGGCGAGCTCAGCGCGGCTCCGCGAGGAGTGGAACCGGGAGCGGAACTGGAAGCGGGACCAGGACCGGGACGGAGCCCATGTCGCTGCGCCGCCCCCTCCCGCCCGCTCCAACGGCCGCCGACTCCCGGAGACGGAAGCCGCGCGGGCCGCACTGCGCAGGCGCCGCGCTCGGGCGGGGCCCGCCCGCGGCAGAGCTGCGCACGCGCACGCCGCACGGAGGCGGGAGGGGGCGGACCTCCCCGCGCGCATGCGCGCACCGCGTCGTCCTTGCCGCCGGCTGTGCCGCCGTGCTGCGCATGCGCAGTGGCGTCCGGCGGCCGTGACCACTGCAGCAGCGCGAGGAGACAGCGCCACCTAGCGGCTGGGCTGCCCGCCTCTCTGCTTGCATGTATATATGTATAGATGTTATATGTATATATGTATATATGTATATATGTATATATGTATATATGTATGCATATGTATGCATATGTATATATGCATATATGCATATTATATATATTTTTTCCTTCGTATTTCTGTCCTGAAACGCTGGAGACAGAGGAGCTGCTCGCTCCTGTTCATAATCACTGCGTGTTTGCTCGGTCCTAGCAGATGAGCTCGGCATGCCGCGAGAAATCACCCTAACCCACCCATGGAGGTCACGCAATATGTATAAATCAGAATATATACAGACTGTATGTATGTATATATATGTTCACTGTATGTATCTATATAAATGTATATGCATAAGTGCATATATGTATATATAATATATATACCTGCATATAATATATATGCCTGCATATATATATAATATATATTATCCACATCTTATTATTGACAGAAGCACTTTCACACTGAGAGGCCTGATCTTTTCCTAAAAGCTCCTTTTCCTTGCATTAACTTATTATAACTAAGAAGCATCCCTTATCCAGAGGTTAAAAAAAAAAAAAAAGGGGGGGGGTGAAAACAGGAAGAAAAGCAGCTTTTGGGCAATTGCAGATGGGGGAACCATGCTGTAGCTCTGTGGATTTGCTTGCACTGTGTGACACATTCACCCACTGGATGGTGCAGAGCTGATTGATGTGGCCTTCCCAGACAAGCTGGCTCCAACAGGCTCACTTTCCATCTGCATTTAGCGCTATTAGTTGCAGGTTCCTCATATCTTCCTAAAAAAAAAAAAAAAAAAAAAAAAAAAAAAAGAAGAAAAAAAGTCAAGATGTGTACATCACACCTCAGGTCACATTGTTTTACACCTCTGGCAAAAGGCATCAGAAAAAAAAAAAGGGGGGGAGAATTTGCAGGAACATGTCACCTGTCCTCAGTTCTCACCTCAAATGCTGAGGGGCTCATTAAGCCCAAGAGACTCATGGATTTTTTAGCACCCGGTCCAGCAAATATTATTTTATGCCAATGCTTATTTTTTAATGGAAAAGGAAATACATGCAAACCATATTGCCTTCCCCTCCAGAGCCTCTGCCGTCCCGTCCTTCTGCTTTTGATCTGCTGTGGTCCACAGCCAGCGAGAAAACAGACTCAGAAAAGAGGAACTGGGTAAAAATAAGGTATCTTTTCAAGAATAAGGTGGAAGAGCTATCTCTGGTGTTAAAGAAATGTAAAATGTATCTTCTGCTGGCAAAGGCAGAGCGAGATAGAGCTGCTGGGAGCAGTGTCCCTTGCCATAGGGTGTCCTTGTGTGTTGGCACAACGGGGCTGCCCAGGACCCCCAAAACCGACTCTCTTGCAGGGCAACAGCTAGGCAGGAGCATTTCAGGGTCCTCCATTTCCTCGAAATCCGCACGTTTCTTTGGAAAACCGGCTGGATCCGTGCGGGCGGCGCGACGGGACGGGCTGAGCGTGCTGCTCCTGGAGGGGCTCCGCGCCGGGCGGGCGCAACGCGGGCGGGGAACTCGTTTACCTGGGGCAAACACGCAAACGGCAACAATAACAGAAATTAAATAAATTAAATAAATTAAATAAATAAATAGGAACAAAGTCGGCTTCAGACCAGCACGGAAATGAGCGCAGTGCCGGCAAATCCGCGCCCTCGAGGCGGGGTTTGGCCGCGAGGTTCGGCCGCCGATCTCCGCGCACCCCGCGCACCCCGCGCAGCCCCGCGCGGCCCCGCGGCGATGCTGGCGCTGGTGGCGGTGCTGGCGGCCGTGCTGGCCGCGCTGGTGGCGGCTCGCGGGGCGGCCGCGCCGCTCAAGCGCTGCGCCCTGGGCTGCCTCCTGCTCCTCGGGGCCGGCGGCGGGCGGCAGCGGGCGGCAGGCGGCCCCGCCGAGCCCCGGCGCCCGCGCGCGCTCCGCTCCGACCCCCACGTGAGTGCCTGGTCGTCCTTCCCCCCACGCGCGGATCCCGCTCCCCGGTATCCCCGTCCCCAGATCCCGCTCCCCCGGGGACACTGGCTTGGACATCCCCGTCTGTTAGGACCCATCCTGTGGCTGCCACATCTGCTCCCCACCCTTGTCCCTTATCCCCCTGGACCAGCATTCCTCATCCCCAGGACCTACATTTCCTCCAGCACCTCGTGCCTTCACAGTCCCCTGTCTCCAGGGCCCCCATTTCTCCAGAGTTCACATGCCCTATATCCCCCAGGACTCATACTCTGCAGATACACTCGCCCCAGCTCTTCCATGATGTGCATCCCCCAGGACCTCCATCCCAGAAGCTGTATCCCTCAAGGACYCTCATTCCTCAGGGATCTTCATTCCCAAGACCTGCATTTGCCCAGGATCCACACCCAATGGGGCTGTATAGCCCTGTAGGGACACACATCAACTGGGACCTGCCTCCCAGCACCCCACATCCCTCAAGGACCTGATCCCCATTTTCCTGACCCTCCTTGGGGCTCATATTCCCATTTCCCTGCACCCCAGGCAGGCTGGGGATGTCCCCATGGGTGTCCCTTGCAGGCAGACTACCTCTAATCCAGCCAGCTGGTTTCAGTGGGAGAAAATAGCCATACTGTGGGGCACAGTGGATAATCTTGCAGCAGCAAAACGCTATCCCTGCCCAGACATGGACACAGGAGTCTCAATGTCTGTATTCCGACTTGTAAAGTCCACTTGGAGTGAGATCTGCCCCATTATGTGAAGCTGCACATTTGCCCTGGCAAATGTGGACTCTGTGCCTAATATTGAGCTGCGCATTAACTGGCCCAACGCCAGCTCTGTTCCCGGCTGCAATAGCACCAGCTTTCCTGTGAGTCCACTTTCGCTTTCTTTTTCCTTTTTAGTTCTAAGTTTTCCATGAGTAAAAAGTGTTCAATACATATTTATCCCCATTGGCTCATATAATTGGTGCTAAACACAGAGCAAATGTAAAATTGATTGTTTCCAGACCGTGGAAAAGAGCAAAGTCCCTGTCCTCCYGCTCCGGCTGGAGCTCCGATCTGCTTCCTTCTCCCTAGGCTCTGGATTCTCTTTATTTCACGGGCTTTGCAGAGAGCAAYGAGACCTTCGTGATCGCTCGGCTTGCAAGACGTCCTGGTGGCATCTGCGAAATGTGGCTTTTCCTCAGGGTGGAAGGAGTAGGAGAGTTTGAAGTAGGTGCTGCTCTAGAAGGTGACTGGGGCTGAGGGATGGATGCTTGGGGTTTTTTTTTCTGTTTTTTTTTTCTTTTTTTTCTTTTTTTTTCCCTTTTTTTTTTTAATTAATGGCATATCTGAAATGAGAGCATGTTATCCAATGTTATCTCGGCTGTTTTACGTGCAATTTTTCCTCACTGTTCTGTGGTTCTCTGGTAGAGCTGAAAAGCCAATTGAATCTAAAGTTACTTCCCCAACAGAGCCAGAATCCATCCCCTCAACTGCATGAAACAAATGTTTTCCCCAAATGTCTCCGTAGCACCCACAGCACCCAAACATGATGGTGAGCGATGAATCTGGAGAGCACTGGCGTGGCGGAGGGCTCGCCATTGAATACTTGGAGCCCCAAAACCTCTGGAAAATAAGCTTTGAGGGATTGCTGAGGTACTGCAGCACTTCTTAGTTTGGGTTAGGAATAATACAAAATCTAAAAAAAAAAAACCCTTAAAAACTGTTTGTTTAGGGATGACACAAAATTACGATATTTTGCTTTGCAGGAAAGGTCCCTATCGACAGCAATGGAGTGAAGAGGAAGGCGAACTTGTGTCAGTTAAATTCTCTCTCCAGTAAGAACATTTCCACTTTGCTCTGAGATGTGTAGTAAGTTCCTAGTTAAAGATTTGTCTCATTTTTTTTGAAGAATATATAGACAAAACTAAATTCTCAACATAATCAGGACTTCAGTGGCTGCTATTTAGGAAGTTGTCACAACTGAGACCTCACCTTCTGATATATTTTGGGGAAAGAAGATGCTTAACAAGGATTTTAGGGCTTCTATAAGAAGATGCTGTGGTCTCAGAATACGTTTGTGCTGCTTTCTGGTATATTTCCTATGTTTTGTCTATTAGGAGTAGAAATAAAGGCCAAGTAACAACTAGTTTGGGAATGACTCTGGCAAATGTACAGGAGCTGTGCTTGTAATGGATTTATTTTTGCCCCTTTTTTGTGAGCTGGGAGAACTTCACCGAAGTCTTCAACTTCAGCACCGACAGTCACCCCAGCACGTTTGTACGGGCCCTGGCCGAGGAACCATGGAGCACCGAGCTCTTCCGAAGGGTCAAAAAGTGAGAGACAACATTAAGCTCTGCTGGGGATATTAGCAATTTCTCTATAGACCTCCTCAGGATCTGTCTTGTGTTGTTATGGGTGATTTTAGAAGATGAGTTTAATTAAAGTGAACAAATAAAGGACAGGTATCTCCTGGGCTTGGTCACCACAACACTCYTGGTGACCTCTAAGGAGGCTCCTGCCCATGGCTGAGGTCTTCCTGCCACATGGGTAGAGAGATGTCCTCCTCCTAGGCTACAGTTTGGGCCTGTAAAGCCTAGAGAGTTTGAGATATTTCATTTTCAGTATCTTTTAGTTGTTTGGCAACCTGAYCTAGGCTTATTCTGCAATGTTCGTTTATCTTAAGGGAAGGGTTGAACGTTCAGGCCTTGATTTTGCTGACATTTATCAACTTCTGCTTTTCCCTTCCTTCCAGACAAAGGGAACATTTCCGTCATGAGCAGTGGGGCCAATCGGTTGGAGAAATCGAAATAGGACCTCATAAGAAGACAAAACTTTCCCTCAAAGGCGTCCGGAGCCACTCTTATGGTCTATCTTATCCCTTCCTGCTCTTAAAAACAGCTCCAATAGCRTTGTTTGGGGCATGTATGCTTGGCATGTTATCAGTTATGAGATAATTTCTTCAGTCYAAGTTGATGTCTAATGTCATTATTTCACCTTGGCCAGCAATGATGAACTTCCTATTTGGTGATTTTTTCCCCTTTTTTATGCAGGTATCCGGAACTGGTCTGACATTTACCGTTATGTCATGATTTTGGCACGCTTTGAGGTAGGTATTAACATGCCACTTAAACAACTTAAGCATGAAATTGCAGGTATGTCCCAACGTGTCAGGCATGCCTGAAAATCCAGGAGCAGGGCACTAGTGCATGGAAATGTTAGCAGGAATTTGCAAAGGTAGAGCTGAAAAATACCTGAGATTTTGCTACATGGGCTGAAATGAAAGGAAGGAAGGAAGGAAGGAAGGAAAGAAGGAAGGAAGGAAGGAAGGAAGGAAGGAAGGAAGGAGGGAAGGAAGGAAGGAGGGAAGGAAGGAAGGAAGGAAGGAAGGAAGGAAGGAAGGAAGGAAGGAAGGAAGGAAGGAAGGAAGGAAGGAAGGAAGGAAGGAAGGAATTGGTTAATTGGTTAATTTGAAACTATTTATTTTTGCCTTTGTAGAAAAATTAGATTGGTAGCTTTACAGAACAAGTTCTTTTGTGTTATGAGCTATATATATGAGTATATATGAGTTCCCTTCTTCTTTGATATATGCTTGCTGTGGTCTTCTTACTGTCCTTGATGGCCTTGATGGTTACTTGATGTGCCTGGTTTATGGTCGTGGACCCTTATTTATAGCCAGATCTTCATGGATGATGTATTAAGAGGATTTAAAAGTCAGATTTAAAAGTAAAAGTCACATGAGGAGCAGCATCACTCTGCACAAGTCGGACTTAGCCCCTTCTCCATCCCTCTCTTGCAGGATGGGACCGCCACCCATTTAACAGTTATTAATATGCCAGCAACCATGACTAAGTAAGTTCAGCTGCTTCATTTACATGCAATTATTTTCTAGCTGATGCAGCTACTTATTTCTACTTATTTCTACTTATTTCTACTTATTTCTACTTATTTCTGCTGTCAGACGGGGGGCTCTGCTGCTCCATGTGGATTTTGGTCAGACTTTAGCTGTGCTCCGTTTCCCTCCCCTCCAGCCTCACCGTAGGCTACGTCTTTTTTCCGGATGGGAGGAAGGCTGGGATCGAGTGGTCCAATGCCTCGCTGGCCCAGCTGGCCGCTGATGGGGTTATTGGGGATCAATATGCAGTGAGTTTTACTGCAGGTAAGTYGGAACTCACCTTCAGCTTAACTTTAGTCTTGTGCATCTACCATCAGGGAAGCTATTTGTGCAAATAAATACAAGGGCACGAATTGTTCCCTGCAGGATCTGGCCATGGGCAGATCCTTAGGGATCTGACGCCTTAGGGTGTTCATTTGTGGTGATTTTTTTTATGTTAATCCAGATAAATGACAYGATTTTCTCTTTTGGAGGGGGCAAATTGTATGTTAAGAGTTGGAGCTGGCTTTGAAGACACTGATTTCTCAAAGAAGTTGCTATTCAATTTACAAAGCAGCTAGGAAAACCGTTTTTCTTTAGAAGTGCCCCATATAAATATAATAGATCTTATGTGTTTGGAGTTTAAATACTGCTGAAAGTCGGACACATTCTGTCCTTTTTTCTCTTGCTGAAGGTGGCAAGGGCTTCGACATCGGTGCCACGCTGCACAGCCGGGCCTGCCCCGTGGTGTATGATGGGCTCAGTGGGAGCCACGTGTTCCACGAGTGCATCGCGGATTTCCGTCTGGACGGGATAACGCCGGGCTGGGGCCTGATGGAGTTTTATTACAGGTAAAATAATAAAAAAAAAGAAAAAAGAGGGTAAGTTCCATACAGATATCAGAAATATAAACACACAGGTTGTTTGCTTTGTTTTAAAGAAATATTATTCAGCCCTGGTAGCCTGGAAATCTCTACATCCTCCCCAGAAAACCGTAATTTGGCAAAACCAACAAAATTCCCATAGGCTCCTCTGTGCGACGTCCGTCCTCAACACAACCACGATGGGAATGGGGGTGGGCGCCYGGTGTCCCCCCTTGCTGCTGGATGCTAACTTCTTGTCCGTGTGTCCTTGCAGGGATGAAGCCGCCCGGCCGGTTCCTGGCTTGCGCCTGGGTGCAGGAGCGGGATGAGCTGCTGCATCCGTGAGGAGCTGCCTGGTTTGCCGGGCACCGGGATGGATGTTCGGGATTCGGGATAGATGTTTGGGAAAAGCCCTCTTCTCGCAGCACCGTGTTTGACAAGTCCTGTTACCTGCTGTGACCTTTCCTGATGGCTTTGCGAATTCAGGCTTATAGTCAAGCTTATTGCAGTGGTGTTAGCAGGAAGCAGCTTTCCCACTATTTTATTCAAAATGAGCAATTTGGGGCACGGAGCTCCTTTTCACAGGAGGCCAAGAGGATGAACAGATTTGGAAGGAAATTGGATAATTCTTTTTTAGATATGCAGCACTTAATAGCTGCTAACTGTGCTCGTCTGGAGGCAATTTGRAGGCAGTCTCTGAACAGCTGAATGCAAGAGGAATGCATGGGAAGGAGCCGATCTCCGCTCCATCTTCTTCTGTTGCTTTTCCTAAGGTATCAAGTGCTCCCCACAGAGAAACCTGGGAAGCTACATGGATTTCTGACCCAATTTGGCAGTTACTTGGTTCTTTAAGGTTTGCTTGGGGAGTGAAAGTCCCATCTATAGAGTTCTCCAGCAGTTACAGGCATTAAAAATGAGCATAATCTCTTATAGCTTCATGGGAGATTCCTCGAGAAGTGACTCTCTCTGAGAATCCAGCAAAGTGGCATTTGCTGTGGAGAASCCAGGGTCTGCTAGTCCAAGGTAGAAGATGATCTGAATGTCTCCTATTCACTTAAAAGTGAATGCTTGTGGCTGGTCCAAGGTGGCTTCAGTCAATGCTGCTTTGGAGAAGAAAGACCAATGATATAGGAAGGGCTTGCAACATATACAGTGATGTTATATGCGATAGCGATGCAGCAGTCTGTGCTGGACCCGTGCATGGGGACACGGGCAGTTTTGCTCCTTTGTATTTCTGGGTGCTTTGATTTCCTTCACTTGAGTCGTCTGTCACTGAGCAGGATGCTCCCAAGCTGTCACAGCTGCCAGTTGTGCCATGCCAGCAAAATAAAGGACCCTTTTCTGCTTACCAACCTGGTGCCTGTTGTCATTTTCATGACTTGCAACAGCTTTTCCCCCAGGATGGATGCACGTGAGCTGGTGGAAGGGTGTCACGGGGAAAGCCACAAGCCCGAGGCATTAAATAAAACCTCCCTGTGCTGGCTGCACTGCTGCTTGAGGGGCGGTCTGAGCCCGTCATCGCCCAGGGGAAGGTGTTGGAGCTCAGCCTGACTTCTGCTATGAGCCTTTCTCTGCCTATGGTGGTATTCCGAAACGCATTCCTGGGAGGCTTGCCCACATTTAAAGATGCCTTAAATCTGTCTGTGCACCTCGAGTCCCAATGCACCCGAATGGACAGCTTTAAAGTTATTCTGGGCAGTGGTATTTCAACAGATATGAAGGCCTTATGGTTCTTTTTACACGTAAGAAATCAGTCAAGTCGGTAATTTTAGAAAGGTTACAAAAATAACAGTGTCRTACATCACGGTTTATTCCTACTAAATATGTGGCTCGTTTTACTATGATTTCAGAAATATATGTGGCATTTTTATCATATCTCTAGGTCTTTTTTTTTTTTTTTTTTTTTTTTCTCAGTGGCTAAAACACTAACATTTGGAAGAAGTAAATATAGGGACACAATCAAGCGTATCCGTAAAGACAAAATATGTTAGCAGTGGCTCTGGGAGTTTGCGCTTGGGTCAGGGAATGTAGAAAATGGAAGGAAAAAATAGTTTATGGTACCAAATAGTCCTTTTGGTACCAGTGGAGGGAGAATGAGAGCACTCCTGAGTTTGGTTGGGAAAAGTTCACCTAGGGTACAGAAAATGATTAATAAAGTTTTGAGCTGGCAGGTTTATTTGCCAGGTAATGAACTACAGGGAAGGCATTTTGGTTTGAAGGATGGAGAAAGTGGCTGTCAAGAGTTTTCTCTGTGGATTCCCAATTAGTTTATGGTGAGTTTATGTCCAGGACACCTGGAAGAACTTATTTAATTTAAAATAATTCTAGCAAGCCCCACGCTTTGAGCATGTGAAGTGGTCCTTCTCTCGCGGCTCCTTCCTCGGTGGAAAAAAATCTGTCCTGGGAGATGTTCCTGCAGCACAAAAGCATTAATTTTGAGCAAGAAAGAGCAATAAATGGAGGAAAAGCCCTGGCCAGAAGTGAAATGTAGCGTAGGATGTGCTCTCGTCCAGCACGGAGGCGGATGGAGGCCGGGGATGAGCTGCTCCCCAGCATCTGGATTTTGCACATCTGGGAGGAACTGAGCACCTGTAATTCCTGCTGCTGTCAATGGGCCAGGGCCTGACATGGCGAAATACTGTGCAAAAYGCTCACCCGTCCCCCTGGAGCTCACATAAATGCTAAATGTTGAGATCCAGGCCCTCGTGAAGAGGTCACTGCAAGGCTGTCAGCCCCAAACTGAGCATTTCCCATTAATCTGCTCATGACTACTGATATCCAAGTGATAAATACGTTACCAAGCTTATTTCTTCTCCTCCCTTTTTGCAATCTTTCCAATATGCACAAAGTTGATATAAAGGGCTTTCACACTGCCACTATTGCATTGGCAAGAGAGCAAGAAGGAAAGAGAGGAAAAAGTCGTTTTTGTCTTTGGATTTATGTCCTGGCTTTACAGTCAGTCGAGCAAAGTGACTGATTAACTAAAGCCCAGGGAGTTCCATAATTTATTCAAAAAAACCCACATTGAATGGCTGAATTTTCTCTGAAAAGTGACCAGTTGCTTCCAAAGCAGACTTTCCTCCCCATRAAACCAGCTCGCTGGCCAAATGAATCCAAGGCATTCCCAGCAAACTGATAACCACGTGCTCCTTGCTCCTCTTTATGGGAAGCCTGGCTTCCTCATACTCCCTCTTGTTTGCCATAAAAAGCCACATTTGTCTTTCTCAGTCCAAAATTGCTCTTCCCTAAATTGYGATTTTTTAAAAATTGCTGCTTCTTCCCTAACATACACAGGCCACGAGCTCTGGAGTTTGAGCTAGTGCCCGTGAGCAGATCTATTCTGGGGGCTTTTTGAGTTTCCCCCCTCCTGGAGGTTTTTCCTTCCCTGGTTGAGGTTATAATTAGTCACAGCATTACTTTTTAGGTTTTTTTTTTTTCCAGCACAAAAGTCTTATTAAAAACAAAGTGCAAGTGAAGTTCATWCTAATCTGCCCATAAAGTTTTACGAGGGATGTAAATCAAGGGCAGGAGTGGCAGCGAGGGCTCCGCACACTCGTGGCTTGTTCAAGCTTCCTCCGTAGAGTTAAATCCCTCTAGGAGCAATTAGCCTAACAAACTGTTGGGTCCACTTTTAAACAACGTCACTGATGGAGACGTACAAAAACAGAGGTGTCTGCTTGGCATACAAGGCACTTTTAAAATGTTGAGCAGTGGTATTTTTCTAATCCACAGGAGTGGGGAGGAGGAGATGAAAACCTGATATATCTCAGCAGCTTTTCTTAAAC
>NW_020455533.1:3760534-3779532 GCF_003342845.1 Nothoprocta perdicaria
TAAAAGTATATTGTAAAATTTATAGCCCTTGTGGTCTTACGGTTATGGAGGAACCTTCTGCAGCACATAGAGAGTTTGCCTCATAAAACTGTCTTTATAAAAGGCTAATTAAACTTTTCAATTGAAAGTATAAATAACTGCCTGTACCCCTGTAAAGTCTGGCACTTCAGAACAGACTGAACCTGGCTCTTGGCCAATACTCTGCCAAAGCACAAATTCAACTATTTCTGAAAAAATACCCTCATGAGGTGAAAACAGCATTTGAATGGTGATTTCAAGAGTGGTTTYGACCCATGGCAGATGAGTTTGTCACAGAGTTGGGAAGAAGAAGGATGTATTTTTGAGTGCTATACAGGAGAGAATTATCACTTCTTCTGAACCTTCTTAACCCTGGAACTGCTCAACTCCTCTCACCCCTTTTCCCTGGAAACTACAGTTTTCCCTTTCTGCAAAACAACCCAAACTGTGCTCATTTGATGAACTTGGTTAACTTTTTAAACTTTCCTCTTGGGTGAAAGAGGGGAAATTCCACTGTTTATTGCTTTTGTTGTCGTTCTTTATTGTCCTGAATGCACGGGCTGGKCAATCAGTAGATAAAGAATTCAAAAAAAATTATTTAGAGGTCCCCAAAGTCTGTGAATACTTGATGATGTTTTGCAGAGCTGCTAAGATGTAGAGTGGGAAAAGATCTGAAGGTTACACAAAGTTCTGTGCTTCTGGTTGTCTTTATTAAAGCATCCAGATTTCAATATTTCCTTTCCCAGTCTTGTTTCTGTTGTTATTCCAAGGCATGTAGACTTATATCACATGTTTGTAAGCTGATAAAACCATAATGCCAGGAATGTTTTCYTTTCCTCCATTAGATTAACAAAATGAGTGAGTTTTTAGATACAGCTGGTGTTTACCGTCCTCTCCACACCAAAAAAGCACTTACTGTGAAAATTCACAGAGGCAAGAAAATGAGTGTCTTGCAATGGATAGAGAGGGAGGATGTACCCATGGTCTCATGACCCATAAGAGCCTCAGGACCTTGCTGCCTCTCTGAGCTCGTAAGACTCAAGCCTTGCTAGTCTTCCAAGGCATAAAAGAGTCTTGGAAAGATCCCAATTCTAAGAATGGCGCTCAGTGAATAATAGCTATGCACAGACTCAATTTGCATGACAAATTACTCAGGTATTTACCAAGARTTGGGCTAATTTTAGGCATAAATTAGCCTTGTGACTATGTGCGGTTGGACTCTCATTGAGACCAAGCAGCCACACAAAACACTGTTCATAATGAGGAAGGAATATTTTCAATTACCTGCAATGGAACCTTTTCCCAACGCTGCACATGCATTCCTCTTGATCTGGTGCACACTTTAAACAGCCACGTTATATAAGGTTTTTAGAACAAATATTTTACAGAGAGAAATTTTGTGGATGAGGAAGCGCCTTGAGCCATCGGAGTCAATTATACTAACTCCCAATATACATAAAGCGCTTCATCAAGGGGGATCAAAGGGCCTTTCATGGGAATGAAGAGCCACAGCCTGTGTTTTACCCATGGGAAAGCTTCAGGAAAGCAACGGTCTAGCCAATTCTGTAGGAGCCGTCTTTAAAAGTCCAACTCAGAGATGATTTTCCATTTGTCACCACATCCTTGCTGGTCCAGGCAGCCTCTCATGAGCATGACCCAGAACTTCAGCAGCCTTTACCCTRTCCAGGAGCAGAGAAAGATCAGGGAGAAACTCTTCTCCCTGAGAACKAGACTTTTCTCTCATTTGAAGGAGAAAAGTCTGAAAAAAAGAATTAAACCAAGCCACGAACAGAACAAGGTCTGCCCTTCTCTAGACACCTTGTGAACGTTGCTTCGTGTAAATGCTGTGTGCATCCCCCAGGGAGCTGCTAACGCTTTCTGTGACTGTAGTGAGTGACAAAAAGCTTTTCAGCAGTTGCAGTGCATGTTGTGGCATAGATGGAGCTGCATTTGAGCAGCCCCATGGGTGAGTCCCGGGACAATCGGCCAGCAATGCCACCTCCAGCAAAAGCATCATCCAGGCATCCAGAATATTTAAAGATATTAGCTAGGAAGATTTATGCTGTGCTYATGACAGCCAATGGGGATTTGGTTAAATGCATATTAAAGGAGCTAAAGCTGTTTTTTTTTTTTTTTCCCTTCTTTGAAGCTCCTAGAGTGAAATTCTGCTATGTTCCTGACATTCTTTGATGAGACTTAGTGGTTACAAAGGCTGGCCAAGCCAAAAATTGTTTCTGGTGTTTTCAGAAGCGTTTCATGTTGGTCCATGGCCTGCCAGGCAGAGAAAGCTGCAGTGCTTTCCCATTTTCTCTGGGAATTTTCCCATTTTCTCTGTGCAGCTCCAATTTCAAACCATACCCCACGCTCACAACTCACATTTATCTGCATCACAGTTTTGCTTCTATTGCTTTTAAGAGATGTGTTAGGAGAAAGTCAGCACTAATTCTGTGCTTCTTTCAGACTCTCATTTGCCCTCTGTGAATYCCAATCACTGTGATTAATAGAGAAAAAGGAAAGATTGACAAAAATTAAGTGTCCTGCTGTCTTTTAAATGATCCGGTTCATGTGCTTCTGCTTTACTCATCGTTATTGCCGTTGGTCACGGGCAGTGAAAAGGATCACTAGGTGCTGAAAATGGAAGCTCCAACACTTCAGCAAGGAGATATATTTTGTGGGAATGATATATGAGGACTGGATTTTATTGTTTAACGCACTTGGAAGAGCAGTTCCTGAGACTGAAGAAACAACATTTCWGCAGGAAGTAAACGGTGGGATGGGCAAATAATTTGCATCTTGCAGTTTAGACAAATGAGGAGGGACATAATCATCCCTTGTGGTGTTTTGAGAGCAGATTTTCAAAGTGTAGCCATTACCATCTACAAATACTTTCAGGAACATGTTTGCTCTGCAACGACTTCTTGCATTGGAATTTACAAAGTTATTWCGTGGTTCTGCTGCTTCCTGCCTGGTAATTAATTAAAGCAGACATAATTGACAATTGCACAAGCAAAACTTGCTTTCATTTGGCTTCTGAATGTTCCAAATTAAAATATGCTTTCTAGGGATATTTCTAGGAATAGAGGATGCATAAAGGGCAGTTGTCCATAAGAAGGGTCAAAATCAATAATAATGTTGCTTGAGCTCTTGAAAATATTGATTGTCTTGAAAGTTCAATATCTTCCAGGGAGTTTCAGGAAAAAAACTCTAAAACAGAAGTTCATTTGCTAAAACCACATCTTTTGCAAATATCCTCCAGCATATTAGAGATCCCCAGATAAAACTGTTAGGAAAGAGACTTGACGCTTTTCCCATATCTCCCCAGCTTCCAGTGGCAGTAATGTCAGCACTGGTTGACTGTTTGTTCGGCATTGGAGGTGTTCTCCCGAGGAAGAATGTCTTGGGAGAAGATGCCCAAGATCCCTAGGATGTCCCATCCACCCTCCTCCAGCAACACCAACACACTTAAGGGCACGTTCACCAGAGAGCAGTGATGGTTAACCCAACAGCACATTAGTTCTTGCTAGAGAGGGTCTCCATCTCCATCCAAACACGTGTGGACCATCATTGCTGAAGCTCCATCTCATGTCTCATATCTCAGCAGCAGGACAGCATCCGATGACAATATCCTGGGATTACATAGGGCTCTGGAGACCTCTCGTGGACAAATACTTTTGTTTCCTCTGTGCTCCATGTCTGCATCAGAGATGAGCTGCGGGTGTGTTCCAAGCCTTTACCAAATCCGGGATTTCTCTCTGGGGTTTCTGCTGACATAGAGGCTGACTCAGGTCCTGTAAAGCTGATCTAGCAACAGCCATTTAGAATATTGGTTTTGACTTTCTCACTTTGCCTTGTTCTGTAATTTATTTATATGTTGTGGCCTTCAGAGTCTTAGGTATTTTATGTAGTCATTCAAATCATTCAAAGTCATGGAGCTGCTTTGCTGCCCCTTATCAAAACACGACTGAGAGCTTCTGCATTTTTTTTTATATCTTTACCTTAAGATAATATAGATATTATAGGAGGCAGATTTAAAATAGATGCATTAATTTTTGTTCTCRTATCCTTATAGTTGAATAGAAATTATCTGGAATGTGCTATTTTGTCTCATGCTTCATCCAGAATTCAATGATTTTGATAATTATTTCTTTTTTGATAACTATTTCTTTTTCTTATTGAACTTTTTTTTCCCTCTGTCACAAGGTTGGAAATTTCCACCAGCTGGAAAGAAATCCAGGGGTTACTATGAATTTCTCAGGCTGGCAGGAGGGGCTTAACAGTTGAGAGCCTACAGACAAGAGTATTAAAAAAAAAGGTGCAATTTTGCTTTTATTTACTGATGAAAACTCTTAAAATTATGAGAAATGTGGGTTTTTTTTTCCTTAAAAAAAAAAAAACATATTAGGCACCAATCTAAAATAGAAAAATGGATAAAAGGGCTAAATATATGCATAATGACATGAGAAAACATAAGCACCCAACTGCTGGGGCAGAGATAAGCTGCTTTCTCTGGGGGGAGATTATTCTATTTTTCCATGATCCACCCCACTTTTTGGTTCCGTCCTTGTCTCACTCATTGGAACCATGGATGACACTTGGTTTTCAGTGAGCAAAAGCTAAAAGGAGAAATAGCTTTGCTCTTATTGCCCCATTTTGCATGCAATTCAGTCGGGTGCCCCATAAAACTATAACAGACAGAAACTCTCACATAAGTAAATAGAAGAAAAGGGTGAACTCAGCTTGGTTATCTCTGGACTCCATGAGTAGTCCTCTGTGTAAAGGTCCAGGCTAAGGTAATTTTTCTTTTTAATATTGTAATAACTCTCGGCTCTTCTAGGAGAAAATCTGTTGACAATTTTGGACAGAAGGCTACATTTCAAAAGAAAATAAAATCTTGGCAGGATGGGCTGATTGCTTGGAGAAGATTGTGATGGACCAGAGAACGGCAAACCAAGCTGTCAGTACGTATTTCAGCTAAATAGGTTATGTTTGGCAATAAAAAAAAAAAAAAAAAAAAAAAGACCAAAGATCTGTTGCTTCCTTTTTAATTATTCTCCATCCATTTTATGCAGGAGAAAGGCCTCAGCAATGATGTCTCTTAACCGGCTTTTGGTGAACTGTGGCTCTATACCGATTCCCTTTCTCTGCCATCTGGGATATTGCCCACAGCCTGGTCAAACAAGGCTCTGAAATCCCAAGTTCTTGCCCCATTTTTGCTCTGTGTTTGCCCCAGACTTTCTCATTTCAATTTGATAAGCCACCAAGACACTTGAACCCGAATATTATTTTTAGTGGTACATCTTATCGGCCAATTAGTGTTTTAATTTAAATGTACAAGTGCCTATCTCTCCGTTCACAGCTATTCTGCTTGATATAAAACAATTGTTTGGTTCCAGGCTTCATGAATCAATGTTATCATGACTCATGGAGTATCTTATTTGCTTTGTGATAGGAATGTTGAACATATTTTTAAATTCTATTTTCTGGGTTTCTACTTTTATGTGCCATGAAAACCGTAGCGATCTCAGCAGGCTATTTTCCTGTTGTTAAGCGCTGAACCCTAATCTGAAGGAAACAAACCCAGCTCCTCTTATTTTCAAACAGATAAGATTTGCGAGGTTATTAATCACAGGTTCAAATGGCTGCACTGGGAACTGAAAATGATATAGAGTTTTATATAAAACTTGTCAACATTTATTACAGAGACGGACCATCCGTCCAGTGGGAGCCTTAGAAAGTCATTATGTGTCTGGTGGATGATAAAGAGAGATTTCACTGTATAAACAGCCATGACATCATGCTGAACTTATATGTTCTTTCATCTGCCCCTTAATGATACCATTTCTTTTTGGCTATTGCAGCGAGCTTGGATTTTGGATGAGGGTGTTCCTGTCCCTCCCCTGTGCATCATTTAATTTATCTGTCCTTTGTATATATATTTATATATACACACACATACATACACATATATATACGTGTATATATATATTGCTGTCATTGATTTTATTTTCCACAAACAGGTCTGAAAAGCCTTTCTGGTCAGATTCAGAGGATTAGTCCTTTGGCATGGTGTAAATCAGCATTATTTCCCAGAAGCTGGCTTATGTCAGACAAAAATTTGGCTCATGGTGTTTAATCTTGGTGACTTTGTAGGCTGGAAAACAACAAATTACATCCTCTCCTGTGCAAACAAGTAGGAGTTAACTCCCTAAGTAGGAGTTAAACATGTGGCATGAAGATATTTCTCAGTGAAGTTATTTCTTRCCTTATTACCTTATTCAGCCTTGTTCTTCAGAGGTTAATCTATTTGGTGGGTGACTGATAGGTGCGGGCTAATCCACAACCAACCCATTGGTTACGCYGGCAACTCGTGCCACATGTAATTTATAAGGAAATTAATTTCTTTTTGCTGTAGCTGTCACCAGCGCTACGAGCATTGAGTGGTGTTGCTCGGAGGTCTAGGTTAATATAGATCTATATGAATACGTATGTAGGTGCTAAGGTGCTCTGCAGTAGATTGTGGTGAGCAAGAACCCCCTGTGCTGGTGCCACCAGGAGATCTCAGCTGCCCTGGGATGCTGCAAGTGTGGTGGGCTCGGATGCCCTCTGAATTGCTGTCAAGGTTTGCGTTGGAGWAGCCAGTGATAAGATCTCACTATGCAATAAAATCCCCCAGCCCCATTCCAGTTGATAAAAGATGGGAAGTGTTTCAAGTGTGTTCAGATTGCGGTCCAAGGCCAGGAAGAAATATAATAAGAAATAGAAAAGAGGTTAAATTACGGTATTTGGAGAAAGCGGTCTCTGAAGCAGGTAAGAAATGTGCTTGGAACTGAGAAATTAATCTACATGGAGAGGAATAAATACAACTTTTTCACAACTGATGATGTTGCAGTCTTGAGTCTCTGAGACRCTGGGATGCTGAAAAGAAAAGATCCCCTGGTCTACCCAGATCAGAAATGGAAGCAGAAAGTAAAACTGATGCATGAGGTTCCTGCATATCACCTGTGTACCAGCCCACGACTGGACTTCCAAACCTGGAAGGGTTTCTGTCATTTTTTTCTTAGCAGAAACTTCTCCTGARCTTCAGGGCAAATTTCCCATTTTTATACAAAAAAAAAGCAGGGAGGAGGGGTGTCCACTGCCCTCTGAACCAAATGTGAGTCTATCAGCTCCTCCCTGCCTACCTGCAGCAACTGCAGACTGCTCAAACAAGATGCACTAAAACCTTGCTGAAGATATTGCAGTTTATAAAATCCCAGGATCCCACTAAAGCCAATCAACAGCTACGTATAACTGGACTCCAGGTGTACAATTATCCCAAAAAGTGTAAAACATAGTGAGTGAATTTAACTCCCTACAGCAGTCAACAGAGTTTCTCCTGCTGCTTCTGCCTCTTTCGCTGAAGAATGATATTAGCAGTTATAATAAAAGGCATTTTCACGGGCCAGCTTGCATGAAGTCTCCAATGCTCATGTGCGGCCAGGATGACTAAAGCTGAGGATCCCCAATCTCAGGAGTAGGAGTGATTTGCAAGAGTAAAAGCATCTCCAAATGGGTTTTATCACAAACTGCACGCTGTGCTTAATGAGAAAAGTATGTCTGTGGGAGGAGGCACTTTGCTGAGGATTTCTCCTTTAGTGCTTTGGTCTTACTACAGGTATTTTGCCCTGAAATTCACATATAACTTTGAATTTCAAGATTGTTTTAATGCAAAAGAAGACTCAATTATTGGCTAAGGCTCATGCTGTAAAAGGTCTGCTCTCTGGTAGAAAAAGGTTGGCTGTTTATGCAACTCTAAATTCTTCCTTTTTAAATAAAATTTACAGCCTTCTGAAATGGCTTGCACAGACCTCCCAGGCTTTGATTTCTTGCAGAGTTTTTGAAATGCATATTAACCCTGAGACTGGTAACAGACTGAAATAATTACACTCAATGGTAGGTGTTAATGCCTTTGACATTGCCTGCTAGTTGTCTGCATGCTTGTGAGAAATTTATGTACCAACTGCCCCGTGTTTTACTGCCATATTCCTTCCGTCCCTCTTATGGATTACCCTCCATGAATTTGCTCATGTGTTTACCATAGCAATTCTTAAAGTCAGACTTATCTAAAAGCAAAAACAGGGCACAGGCTGTAAAGTCACTTGCAACGTGGGCCAGATGTTCAGAGGAGGTCGGGCACACCACAGTGGGTATTTGCTCTGCATTCACCAGGGGATGGAGAGGATGAAGGAAGCTGTGCCTGGCTTTTTAACCAGTGTCCCTTGTCCCTGAGGCTGGTGGAGGGACTGCTGTGACTGCAGTGGGCTGAAAAGCAACCTCYAGGATGCATTTTCAGTCCACATGGGGCACCAGGACATGGGAACCCTGTTGGTGGCATCTTAAGTCRGTCTCACTGATTTAAACTAAAGATCAAATGGATATTTAAGCAGAAAATGCTCTTTAAACACATGGAAAACAGTTCTAGGAGTATCTGCTCTGATGAGTGAAGCCCAAATCCATGCAGGRGAGCCCTTGGTGCCCTTGCTTATCTCTAGTCTGGGCCATTTGGCAGCATCAGCCCTTGTGAGACCCCCTCAAAGGTGGCAGCTCTTGGGCAAGTGGTGAAATAAGACCCAATGAGGCCCATATCTGAGAGGGCATCTTGGCAAAGCAGCTTCATAAACCACTTTGCTCCCTGCTAGTGCAAACAGTGCGGCTGACTTTCTAACCCTGGGGGCTTAATGGGTTAAACCTGTTCTGTTCCCCTGCAAAATCCCGGTGGAGAGCAGCCTTGGAGAGATGGGCTTTGGTGCAGCACAGTCCATCCTGGTGATCATTGGTGACCTCATGATCATTCCTGGTGCCTCAATTCCCTCTGCCTTGTAAAAGCCATTACTTCTCCCCTAGACCCTGCCTCCTTCACCTCCACTTCAGGTTTTACAGTGTGATAATGCATTTGTTATCTTGGTGTTTAACAACAAAACAGAACAAGCAAACCCCGCAGGCATCTCCATRTCCATAGAGGGCTAGCTATGTTAAAGGGCTTCTGGGGACTTCCTTGAATTTCTGGTGCTGACCAAGGCCAGAAGAGGACATTGGACATTCCCTGATTTCMAGGCAAAGAGCATCACACAGGATCTGCTTGAAAACTAGTGAGAGAAGTCATAAAAAATGTTTGGACAGAGCTAACTGATTGTTAATTGATGGCTTGATTGACATTGAGTGCTCGTTTTTGCTTCTACATTCCCTGATGTGTAGGAGTGTCGAGCCAAAAAACATGGCATGAAAACGGTATGAGATTTTCTTCCCCACAGCCTGACTCCAGGAGATCTGGAAAAGCTGCTTTTTAGCACGTGCAGACCAGCACTGAGCAGTGGCAGCATCTGCCCTTACCTGATAYCAGAGCTGGGCTGCAGGTCTTGGTATCTCTGCAGGAAACAGCAGGTTCTGCTGGGCAGATCGGCTCTGGGCTTTATTTTTCCAGGTGGCTTGGTGCTGATTTCGCACACTGCAGTGGCGAATGCRGCAGTTTTCTTATTGGTTTCTGGCGTGTCCGACTCTTCGGGGCGATACCAACAAGAGCAAGAGGGGATTTAAACACCTAAACAGCTGTGATTATCTGTGAGCAACCCGCTGCTCTGCTGATACCGGCGCTCAAAGGCAAAGCGCTGAGTGAGAACTGGGTTAAAAGGAGCAGTCAGGGAGAAAAGAGGTGTAGAGAAGGAGGAGCGACATCTCCACACTTGCTGCTCTTATCAGAAAGGTTATTTTTTTTTTATGCTTGTGTGAGTGTCCCATAAAACCAGCATCTGCAGCCCACGTTTGTGGCCTYGGGGTGCTGGAGGAGATGCACTCCAGGAGCCTGCTGGCTCCAAGATGTCCCTGAGCAGAAGAGCACGTAGATCAGCAGGATGGCTGGAAAACCAGCCGAGTATGATGTAGCATCTGTCACCCTCCACAAGCGCCTTGCAGGCTGCTGTGCTCTTTGGCAATGTCTTGCTCTGACCTTAAAGACTCATCTCGTGAATATCTCAAAGGGCCTGTTCTGCTCTCCCAGTGCTCCATTCCTTTTTCCTGGATTTTTCTAATCAACCCAGAACATCATTATTTCATCTGCTCCTACTGTTTGTTTAACATAGGTAATCCAAATAATATTTAATACTGTAAATATTTCTCCAGAAATGTTTTACACTAAGGAGCTGGGATCCCATAGGGACAAGCTGCCAAGGAGAGTGATGCAGCAACTGATGTCCTGCCTGGAACATCTACCCTCATGCCGTCTCTCAAGCAGAAATGCAAGATCACGTATGGAAAGCACTAAAATCCTATAACTGTGGTGTATGAGCGAAACAATTCAGATACAATATAGGACAGTAAGGCAGATATTGCAATACAAGTCCAACTTTGAAAAAAAACACAGCAGCTCTACTTGTTTGTGAATTAAGTCAGTCTTGCTTCTGTTCACAACTTTGAGCTAATTTTGAAGTCCAGTTTGCTAAAAATTATCTTGTGACTCTTGCTTTTAAAATYATAAGAAGTGAGAAAAGGGAAGATTGGTAGGAAGCTATTCCCCTTTTCAACCAGGGAACTTCAAAGARTTCTGCTAAAACAGTGCAAGATTTTAATAGTGTCTTCAGCTACACTCCATCAAATAGTGTGGTTAGCCAGGGGAAGAGCCAGACCTTTGAACCACTTTTGCAGCTCCTCATCATTCACTYCTGTGCACAGCTCTCCCATAACAACAAGCTGGGATAGAAAGACAGCAGAGGTATTTAATATACGAGCAGGTTTTCCTTCCAGACCTCAGCTGATCCCAAAGAAAGTGTAAATGATCTTGCTTTTAGGCACAACTGTGGGTCACATCAGAGCCATATTATTCTCATTAATACCTTAATTTGGGGGATAAACCCTGTGGAGGTCCTTTGGCTTAGACCTCTGCAGAGGGTACAACACAGCTGAAGCCTCCCCATGGGTTGAAASAGATCCCGTGAACCAAAAGTCGTGGGATTTATGTTATGAACCAAGAACTCTCCTCGGTTTCATTTATCTCCCCCTCCAGTGAAAGTACCATGGGGATGGAGGTCCTTTGAAATCCGAGCTAAGGGAGGAATGGGGAGGCAGATATCTGGGGGAAGGCATCGCTCCGATGAACGGTCTCTCTTGCCTTAAGACCGAAAGAGCAATGAGGTGACCTGCTGAGAAATGCTCCTTTGGGGAACGTGCGTCCAGCCCTCCCATATGCCTGTGCAGGAAGCTCATGGAAAGAGCCCACRGTATCTGGGGGGTTAGCCCACCATTTCCTTTCCCAGTTTCCACTCGTTTTCCTTCTTTCCTGGATGGAGGAGACCCAACGCACTGCAGATGGGTTATGTTGGGATCCCTCGCTGAAGATGCAGGCGAGTAGACTGAGCGCCAAGCACGAGCCGGCTCCAGCAGTGCAAATTCCCTCTTCCAGCTTAAAAATCCTTTCTAGAACCCCAGCAACCCCCCTGCCAAAAGCAGGGTTGTGGTGACCAGTCCCACAGATGCCTGCCTGTTAAACAGCAATTAGAGTGCACTGGATGTGCAGCAGCCTCTCCCCTCCAAAGGGCTTGTTATTAAGATATTTATGGTTAATATGAATTTCCCCTGCCATAAATCACTGCTCTTAATACCTGCAGGGAAGTCAAAGCAATCAGGGATCCAGCTCCATCAGCCCAGCCAGCGATCGGTGTCTTGTAAAATAAAGATTGCAACAACTTATCCTGGTCATAAAAACAACAGGAGTGGGAAAATATAAATCCCAGTGCTAATATCTGATAACGTGCTGCAATTAAGTGCTTGCATATCCTCTTCTGGGGATACCAGTAAGAGAAAGTTGACCTGAATCACTTGTCACTCAGGGGCTTGTGGACAAGGAGCTCATTGCCATTGGACATGGGAGAAGGAGTTGGASCTGGAGCTGGATGTAGTGCTGGACAGGCAAGAAAAAGCCTGGAAAACACCAGGTTTTCAGCAACTCTGTCTGGGATATGCTCCCTGCTCCAAAAACCAGCCTTCGGGACACGCTACTTTGAGTACTGCAAGCCAAACTTAGCCAGAGTTGTCCTGGGATGTGTGCACATCTTCGCTAGGTACGTTAGACAGATGCGTCTGTCAAATAAACTCTTCCCAAGGGCAATGGTTGTGAAAGTGGAACATTATTTTACTCTTGGGGTTGGCATTGTGTGATAGCAAGGTGAAAGTCTGCAGGGTTTCTCTGCCTTTGTAGCTGATCTCAGTTTTACTCCATGACAGATGTTACCAGAAACAGGTTTTTGGTTCAGTCATGATGCTGAATTCTAGGAACCATTCTAGGGACCTGGAAGTCAAGGAAYCATATCCCCTTTCCCCCTTTTCTAACCTATCTGGGAGATGTAATACCTGTAAATAACTTATTTTGTAGAGGAAAACCCAGACYGTCTCCATAGCTTTGTCTTCCTTTTAGGGTCTCTAGACTGACTTCTTTAAATTTAACCTCCTACAAGAGCCCTGCAGGTATCAATTTCCCATATCAGCTTACTGCTTCTTTCCTATCAAGCAACATAGATGCTCATACRAGAATGAAGGGACAGAAAAATCAGTCCTTGAGGTGTCAGGCTATGTACACTACAGGTGGCTGAGGAGAATATTGAAATGTAAAGTCAGTAGATGGCACTATTTTATACTTTATAAGTACAGCCCAGGCAGGGAGGGAGCATGTGAAGCTCCGGACACCTGGTAAACCCAGTTTTGCTCTTTCATTCCATMCAGAAATTCCCCCAGCAGAAGAGGACATGCGTGTCTGCTCTGCAGAACTTCCTCTCCTCTCTCCTGTTGAACTGAACTTCTTGCAGAGTTTAAGGTTTAAAGACAGGTCAACACGAGCTCTAGCATTTAAGGTTCTCATGTTGATAAGCTACTGTCACCCCATGAAGACCAAGAAGGGTTAATATGCTCATTAAGTCTCTATGGCAAATTCTGGTCATGCAATACTTGAATTTCCATAAATATATCCCAGGTTGGCCCCTTAGAGCCATTGGGAAGGGGACATTTGTTGAACTATGCTAGAAAGAGTGGCAATTTTATTCCCCTGACGCCCACATTTGCCCTGGCATAAATTCTTCTGGGATGAAAACTGTGTTTTATCTCACTTGGGCAAATTGGAGGAGGGACGAAGGGTGCAAAACAGGGCCAAACTTGGCTTCTCTTGCATTTTTTGTAAAACAATGATAACACCACTGTGATCCCGGTCTAATTTTTTTCAGTCCCTCCTGTAACACTGCAATAATCCCCCCAAAAAAGCCACTGGGAAGCTCCAGTGGGAGATGGGGTGTGGGAGCCCATTTTGGCCACTGGACACTTGCCCAGGAGCCAAGTGCCCAATGGAGCCACCCTGGAACCGACCCTGCTCTTTGCTGCCGCTTCTTCTGATTTGTCTGGGATTTCATTTGGAGGCTTTAAAGGTCAGAGAGTTCACAGATCAAAAATGCTCCTCCGAGTTAATTTATATTTTGCCTTTAAGTTAAAAAAAAAAAAAAAAGAAAAAGAAAGAAGAAAAGAAGAAAAAAGGACTCTGCCTTCACTGTTAAATCCCTTATATCTGGAATTCCTGTCATCCTCTGGTCATGTCACTTCAGTGACATTTTCATTCCTTGTAGTAATTTATTTTTTTCCCCCTTTCCCCAAGGCTTTTGATTCTTGCCGTTTGTTGCTTTTCTTTTTATTTGGCATCTCGGAGCACACAACCGTTCCCCCAGCACGTTCCTTGTCCTTTGTCCACACATACATCTCTCCTGCTCTAGCGAAAGCAAATCCACGACATGCCTAAATTTGGGTAAAACATGCCGGTTTTCCCTAACGCTGCTGAGCAGCAAGACTCACCGCGACCCGCAACGCCAARTCCTTTCCCCCTCTCCACCCTCCAACCTGCTTTCCTTGAGCTGCTCATGCAACGTCAGGTTTTTAAAACCCTCCGCTACTACTATGCTGTTTTTATCTTGAGGAACATCTAAATCACTTAGAAATCTGCTGGCTGAACTCGATAAATAAATAGCGGAGAGCTCCCTAGTAGCAGTGAGTTATGGCTTTTCTGTCGCTGCTGCATGGGGCTGTGTACAGCAGCTGCACTAACAGCCACCTCTCTATTCGCATATGTTTCTTTTAATCCCGTTCCGAAGAATTAAAGCAGTGTTTCCCGCGTTGCTTCATAAACTCCTCGGATTTGGTCCTGCACGGACAGCGTTTTGCTGTCGGCAGCAGCCACAACCGCTCATGTGCCCGGAGTCACTGCAGCTTAGTGGGATAAATYGGGGRAAAARGGGCCAATATTCACCCCCGGTTTGYCCCAAGGWKYSTCCCAAGTCMGAGAAAAAGGCTGCTTACATTGCAAGGAGGAAAAAGGCAGCGATCGGTGTGTGGTGCAAGCTCCGTCCCACGCAGGGTGCACCGGGATGCACAGACTTAGCGGCCCCGACTTGGGTTAATAGCGAAAAACGGGCGTTATCGGGAAAATCGGCGCGGTGGCAGAAAGTCCAGGCTGAAGCAAAAAGTCAGGGAGAGGAAACCAGCAGCCTGAGAACCGAAAGCAAAGCCAAGCCCCATGCCTTGGATTTCCTCCTCCGTCTCTAYACGTGCGTGTTTTGTTGTATATATAAAAATACGTCATTTAATGTCACTAAGTCTATAGTCCGTAGCTTAACCTGGGCATATTGGTTTCATCCACATTAGAGATGTTTACATGGGTACACACAATTAGATTATACAGAAATAGGCACAATCCCTGTCCTAGTACACCCAATAYGTGAATTAATTATATGTTATCTTTACAAACAACCATGAACATACCTCTACACAACACAGATCTAGTGCAATATCATCTATATTGTGTACTGTGTTAAAACAACAGGCAAGAGACATTTTGGAGATTTAAGGGAAGCATAAATATAATTGATGTAATACAATTTGTTTATCTTTTTATACTAGTTACAAAAATTCTTTTAAATAATATTTTAAATGTGCTTTATTTGCCCCTTTACAATAATGTGKTTTTTTTTTAGAAAATATTCTGCTTTCGTTGCTGTGAATATTTATGTCTGCATAAAGCACAGCAAGATAGAAAATACTCATTCTTTATCAAGGACAGCAGCATGGCTCTGTCTGTTTGATTCTTCACTGTGACAAAGCCTAGGTTTTGAAGTTTTTTTTATTTTAATTATAAACTTATAAAAAGTCATAATATTTTTTAACCAAGAACACAGAAAGAAAGCATTCTAAATAAAAATACCCRTAGTTTTCCTTTTCAGATGTCACTGTCTGAACACATTATTAGAGTTCCTCTTTAACAGTGTGGGATTAAGGATAATGAAGGCACACTTAAGGTTTGGATTTCATTGTATAATACAACAGCTCTTCTACTTGATTTACTACCCAGCTGCTTGAAATAGCTGATGGTGCTTATCAGCCTCAGAGGAAACCCTGCTTCCTTTAAAATTACCATCGCAGACACAAGTTGTGCAATTCTTTACTTTTACCCTTTTTCTCAGTGTATTTTTGGATGAGAAACAAAGAGCCTTTCACTCGACCCTACCTTGTTACCAAGTAAGCTAAAGAAGAATATTTTCATTTCATATTTTCTTGCACACATTTTGATTGTCTGGACTTCTTCTTTCTCCTTTTTTTTTTTTTTTTTTTTTTTTTTTTTGGATGGATAAGCTGAAAATCACTGCTCATTCTTAAACTGGGATTTACACCTATACTCTTGATAATTGTCATTTGCTCTCTTGGCGCCTTATTTTTCATTTGGTTTTCAGTTTGGATCTTTTTTCTTCCCTGCCTACCTACATTGCTCAGTTTCCTCAGTGAGTGTTCATCAAGTTAAAAAAAAAAGAGAAATTCTGAAATAAAACACCCAGAGTCGAACAGAACAGTAACATTCCTGAATATTATAATTATTTAAAAAAAAAAAAAGAATTTAAAAATTGCAAATATAAAAAGCCTTTAGAAATATTACGGCGTCCACAGAAGAGACACTGCTGCAAGCTGGACATGAGCACATCGAGTTGAACAGAGGAGGCTTCTTGTTGCAGATGTCCCTGGGCGCAGGGTTTGGAGCGGTGCCCACCACCGCTTTCCACCCCAGGGAATCCCAGCTCCTTGGGGCTGTTACCTGGTGCTGCGTGAGCTGGAGCCGTCGCGGGTTCACGGCTGGTTCACTGCGTGTCGCGGCGTGCAGGACCTGCAGACGAGTTACTGGCGCCGTGTCCAGAACCATTCAGAGCTCCCCGGTGCCGCAAACTCCTCTAAGCAATTTAATAATTGAGGATTAAACTAATGTATCTGTGGTTTTGCTTTTACTAGGATGAGATTAACGTGTAGCTGGACCAGATCTTAAATCCCCTTTGATGAATTTTTCCCGTGTTCTACCTGGGTAAAAATTGTTGTAGAAAGATGTTATGCAAGCACAGGCTCACTTGGGGTTCAGCTTCCTGGCAGGATGATCAGGAATTGGCCATAATGTAATTGTGGTGGCAAAACTTGAGTGATACAGGGGCTGGAAAAGGACTGGGAAAAGTTGGGGGGTATCTTGGAGGTCTGAGAAATTCTGACTGTTATTAATAGGGCAGTGKGCCTGAAGGGGCACAAGGAATTTGGAGTGGAGGAGAAGGAGGAGTAGGTTTGTTGATGACATTAGTTGCATTATTTAGAAATCTTTAGGGCATCTTCTCAGGGTCCAAGGTTGTATTTTAAGTCTCTGACTTCTGATATGCATGGAAAATGCCTCCTCATTTTAATTATGCCTGAAGTCCTGTGAACTACCAAGCAGAAATCCAGGGGGGAAGCACCTGAGGTGTCAGCACAACTGAAATGCAGCTGCTAATATTGTGCTTGCAGCCGCTGTCATCTGGCGGCGATGCTGCAAGGAAGGGCAATGCAAACGCCGGGAGCAGCTGCCTATAAAAGACATCACATCTCGTGGAAAGTCGCTCCCCTCAGAGTAGAATATAATATCTCTTCATATATGCACGGAGACCACTGTCAAAAGCACATATATAAGCATATAGAGCATATGAGGTAAGAAATTGCAGTCTAAATTCAATCTAGAGCTTGTAATATTCTGGAAAGTTTTATCCCATGCCTGTTTTTTGGGAGTCTCTCCACTATTCACTGGGATTCAGATTAGGATCTATTACATTCTAGCTTTACAAATTTCCACTTGTTACTTTTGAATATCCCTCTTCTTAAGACAAGTAGAATACAAGACATAACATACTACACGCTCTATTATATTATCTATTTATTAGGATACTGATATTGGGAAGCATCATTATGCTTAAGAATTCAAAGAAATGCAGAAAAAAATTGCAGTGTCATCAGTGCTACCAAAACTCAACGTCCCTCCCTCCCATTTTTGGGGCAACAGGGGAAGGAAGAGATTTCAGTCTAATTCTTTCCATCTGGGTCGCATTTATGGATTATGTGGGAAAAGGCTGTATTAATGCATACGAGGAAGGGGTGAGCATTAATTTGCCATCTGCTGATGTAAACAGGAACTCCAGTGCGTTGTACCTTAATACAGTGCTTATTGGTTTAGCGAGGAAAGAGGAATCGACGCCATGGGTCTTATGCGGAAAATATTTTAGCAAATTCTAATAAGATATTGTAAACAAATGTCAGGCCAAAGCTGTTCCAAAAATGGTGAAAATAACATTGCCCTTGGATGTGAGAGAAACCGATACGAACTTGGCACGAAAGCATCACTTGTTTGAGATTATTTTTCCTGAAGTTTGGGGTTTTTTTGTATTTTTCTTTGAATTGAATGTTGAAATGAACCCCTAGGCGTTACATTTGAGCGTGCGCTGCATCTCTCAACATTGAACACTTGCTCCCGAGGACTGACCGTGCTTCTAAGAGCGACAATCAAGAACATCCCCCTCGCACCGCGGTGGCCGGGAGCAAGAGGAACGATTTCCTTCTMCCCTGGCTTTTCCCGTCCCGTTCCCCCTGCGCTCATTAGCACCCGACCACCTACACGAAGCGCAGCCTGGAGCTCCCYCTGCTCAGCTTGCAGGCGACAGGAGCCCATCCCTTTGCAGCTGCAAAGAGCAACATCTCTCCCTGCAATGGATATTCCGACCCTTCCCGGGCACGTTTCTCCGGAGGGCAGCCGAAGCCGAGCGGCTGAGCAGTGCCGGGGCTCCCTGCTCTTTCCCGAGGCCCCCGCGCACCCTCCTCCTTCCCGCGCCGGCCGCAGCGGGTGGCCGCTCGCCCCGGACGGGGACAGCGAGACGCCGGGTCCGGGGGCTGCGCAAGGGGGTGGCCGGGACAGCCCGCTCCCCAGGGCTCCAATCTCACGTCTCCCAAGATATTTTTCCTTTTTTTTTTTTTTTTTTTTTTTTTCCTCCTTAGGTTGATAAATTTTCCCAGTGATTTTAGCAGACAACTGGCTCCTTCCAGCCACGCGGGTTGATTCGCTTTCCCCAGTTGGAGAAAGGGATGGAGACGGCGAGTGATAAAACCCTGAGCTTTCCTGCCCTAAACACGAGCGCCCCGAAGCAGCGAGGGCAGGTTGGCCCCATCGCTGCTCGTCTGCTCCTTCCTTTTGAACACGGGAATTTCCATCCGACTCGCAGCCCGCAGCGGGTGCCCGGCGGCCACGGCACTGGCTCCAAAGGACCCTGCAGAGGTTTTGTGATTTAGCTAAAAAAAAARGGGTCATTCTGGCTGTACTGAATTTTTTAAGTCTGTGTTTGTGATATGGAACAAAGGTGTATGTTAGTTGCCAGGAAAAAAATCTCCCATTTTCTCTCTGGTTAAAGATCATCACATGATTTCCTCCCTTCCTTCCTTCCTCCCTTCCTTCCTCCCTTCCTTCCTCCCTTCCTTCCTCCCTTCCTTCCCTCCTTCCTTCTCTCCTTCCTTCTTTCCCTCCTTCCTTCCTTCCTTCCTTCCTTCCTTCCTTCCTTCCTTCCTTCCTTCCTTCCTTCCTTCCTTCCTTCCTTCCTTCC
>NW_020455533.1:3779757-3924432 GCF_003342845.1 Nothoprocta perdicaria
CTTCTTCTGGAGTTTTGGGGAGAAAACTCCCATGCAGAACTCCAGGTCAGAGATCTACTGAAACCCTCCAAATATGAGATAAATGATGTGTAGGCTTTGTATTCTTTTTCTGCACAATAATGAAATCCATTTTTAAGRAATATATGAGGTTCCTCAAGACCACTAGAATTCCATAATAATGAAAGACAATTTGTTTAGTCCTTAGAGCAGTCTCTTTTCCTGTCCATATCCCTTAATTACCTTCTATATTAATACTTTTCCGATACATATGTGCATGTGTGTGTGCATGCACTCATGTAGCATTTAATTGTGGGGTTTTATAAATTTCCATTCCTATCTAATGACTTTTTACAGGCAAAATAATTACCTGTTCTTTTTATTGCTATTATAATGATTCAAACATTCATACAAAAACGTTTAGTCCAGCTAAAGAAATGGCTGCTGTAAAATGCTATATATATTTTCTCTGCTTAGCTTTAAATTAATCCATTTTTATTAGGGTGCTTGGCAAAAAAATTAATCGGAAACCGAGTCCAAACAGATTAGGGTTTATTGCAGCTCTGTAACTCTGAAGAGTGACTTGATGGATTTAAACCATTTTTGCAATAAAAAAAAATAAAGCAAACAAATTATCCTGGCTTAAAACCTGGAACACGTTTTTTTTTCCCTCCTTGTGCTCTGCAACTTGAGCCAGCTGAGACGATAAACTCCAACTCGGAGCCTTTCAGCGAGGAAGACTGATGAACTTTGACCAAGCAGCCTTTTGGAATTCAGCTCTCAGCAGCTGTGAGGTTTCCTGATGCCTCCGATATGGCCCGGGGCCGTGGGGCAGCTCATCCCAACCCGGGCGAGGAGCCGGGGGGCCGTGGCCGGACCCCATGCCCTGCTCCGGGCAGCACCCGGATTTGGGGGGAGACCCATCGATTTCGGGCTGTGAAGGAAATCGTTAATCAACTATGCAGCAGGGCACTGACGTTTGGCAATAAGCAGCCAAAATGTCCAGGATGCTGAACTTTTCCTTCCTGAAGTCTGCAAATAAAAGCGAATTTTGTGCATGATTTTCCTTGGGTTCTTTCCTGCGTGAAGAAAAGAAAATCCAATGAAAGCAAGGAGATGCCACTGCTGCCACAATGCCCTGTAAAATATAGTGTTTTCTGTGCCCATCTTGATAAAAGATCTTCAYGGTGGTAAGTTGGTAAGTCAGGGGATGTCGAGAGCTTCCAACATTGCTTGTGATTTTAACAGGCTGGGCAAATATTAATTAATCCTCTACTCCTTTGGAGGAATGTTTTCCAAGACTCATTTTACATGGTCTGAATCAAAGCACAGAGTTTCGTTTCTCTGCTTTGATAAACGCCCTCTTATGATTTATGCTAGCACAGTGTTCAGAGACCCCCAAAGAGACCACAGCGTTGGTGCAATGGGTGCTGTGCAGACCTAGGCAGCCCATGCTCCAAAGAGCTGACAACTTGAATAGCCAAGGCAAAAGCTGGAGGTTTGCAAATACAGGGAAGGGATTGGCCAAAAATACAAGAAGAGAGGAGTAGAGCACAGGTCTCCTTCCCTATCACGTTGGCCATCCTGGGTCCTGTTGAAGACCAGACCCATGTACCACAGATGTGTGTGTGTCTGTGACCTCTCTAGTCACACCCTTTCTCTTTCTTAGATATTGACATCACTACTGTGTTGATATCCTCTTGGGGGAAAACAGGCTCTTGTGATGCTGGAAGTCCAGAGCTAGGGAACAGACAGGACTAAGGGTGACCAAGGGAAGGGAAGGTGAGAGGAGCATTTTAACATGGTGCTGTTCTGACATCAGATCATTTTTGAYGACCTAAGGTACAGAGTCATCCAGCTTGTCATGTCCACGCAAATACCTCCTTTCATGAAATCTTGCAGATGATGATGCTTTTAATGCATTTTATTTTATGCTGGTTTTATGTACTTTACAAACTTAGAAGAACTAGGAAACATTCCCTACTCCGTATGGAGTTCTTCACTCAACAAACTAAGCTCCTTTCGCCTGACCCTTGTCTACACTGGTATGACTTGGATCTCCACATGCCCTTCTGCTTCCTTTCACACAAAGAAATCAAACCATTCAGGTCTAACTGGGAACCCCTCTTCATAAAGGAGCACAAAATCCTTCATAATGCAGTATTTGAAGTGCCAGTGCAGAAGCAYATTTGATCATCCTGATTTTCAAATGATGCATTTTCTTCCTTCGCCTGCCTTGTCTATTATTCCAAGCAGTGTGGACAAGACAAATAGCCCCACTCACCAGTATGTCCCTGTCGGAGGATGGAAACAGTAATGAACACTGCAAATGCCTTCTCAGATGTGACTGTTGACCTTACTACTAACACAGACATTTCTGATTCATGTGGCAACTCCCTCTGTGCTCCTACGGATTCCCGATTCCTGCATTTGCWCAGTTATTTTTCTTTATCTCCCTGCATTTTTTTTCAGCTTATCCCACCAGCAATGCTCATTACTCACTGGGTCATCCCAAGTCGTCCCRAATCGGAGCATTGGCAGCACTTCACTTATTAGTCAGCCAACTCATGGGATCCTGGCAGCCTTTTTCTCTCTATAAGGATTGGATCCAAGCTGTTCTTTGATGTTGTCAAGCCATGACTTCCACTGGTCTCCCTGCTGGTTTCTTTGCTCTTTCTCCCTGGGAGTAGAAAGCCACAGGGAAGCATTCAGTGTTGTATCAGGCACGATGCCAACATGGTTTCAGTCTTTGTTACTGTGTGGAGCAGACAGCCTGTCCGGTCCAGGTTCTATAAGAGAGGTGCTTTCATCTTGTAAAAATGCTATGCATTTCTGCCTTTCACGTTGGTCCACCTATAGACCCATCCGGGCAACCTCGGTAATATTCGGCCTTCCTGAAACGCCCAGGAATAACAATAATCCAAGTCAAATGTAGAGGTCAGCGTTTACCCAGAACTTATGTTTTATGGATTCAGAAACATAGAGGACAAGGTGAAATCTGCATTTCTGATGGATTACTGATTTATTTCTATTTCATTTGCCTCCTAAGGTTTGAAATATGTGGATAAAAAGGAGTCATTCTCCATATCTTAGGCCAAAGTGGATGAAATTCTGGCCCCCATTAAATTCAATGGCAAAACTCCCATTTACTACAGTGGGGCCAGGATTTCACCCTGTGATTTCTTTTCTTGCTTTATTTTATTGACCTTTCTCTTGAATACTGGTGAAATGCAAATATTTTTTCCAGCACAAGTCTTTGTACTCTATGAACTCTGCTGGATCCAAAGTACTTCATACGTATATAAGAAAAACAGTTAAAAATGAAAAAGAGAGCAGTTTGCTGTACAAATAATGATCTCCACAATCTATTAAAAATGGCTGTGTTCAAAAAAGAGATAGTGATTTAAATGGTCAGAATAAATAAAACATGCTTAAGGCTAGCATATACTCCATTAAGAACATTCCTAAGCCTGCATGGTACAGACCACACAGCTTGAGAATGCAAATAGTGTCCCTGGCCACCTTGGCATTGCTTCGTGGTGGCTTTGACATTACAGACCCTTTAATATTATCAGCTAGTAGACTAATGTACAGAGCTTAAGGAATCAGACAGCTCTGATGCGAAAGGAAGGGGGATTTTCCTGTTCTTTTGACATTATTCTGGCTAACAGTTCCCAGCAGAGAAAACGCATGTACGTATCTGTGAGGCTTCAGTATCAGCACAGAATGAATAAGAATAGATGAGTGCAGGGACAGACACTTGCCCTATTTGATTGCTTCCAGCCCAAGTGTGATTCATGCTTAAAATACTTTGGAATGTTCCTTATTGTTTTGCTATTATGAATTCAGGTAGACTTCACAATTTATGAAATTATTAGGTTTCTTGTGGCAAAGCTTGCTGGCAGGAAAGAATTTCCAAGTTCCTTTTCCCAAGAGTCTCACTCTTCATAGCAGTACACAGCCCTTGCCCACCAAATCCAGTGTCACCAGAAGCTTTTGGCTGGCAGCGTTCAGAATATGTAAGGATTCAGGGAGCACCATCAGGTGAGACCTTCCAACAGCATCCCAGACATCTTCCAATGGTCTGCACCTTTAGGCAATCCTCAAAACACCTGGAAGATGTGGCCATCACCAAAATGTTCCTGATTTTCCAACCAGCAAACAGAGGCACAAGAAGTCAGATAAGTGACAAGCCAAATTAAAACAGCTATGATAAGAAGAAAGCAAATTCTTGACCCTCCAACTGATGTAATATTACGCCCAGCATAGTGACACGAGCTCAGAAATGACACCAGCCCAATTGTTTGAATAGTTTCTTATCACCCCTAGTGCCCACTGGTAGGAGAGCAGAGGGTCTCTTTTATCCCAGCCTTGATCTTCACCCACTGCAGTGCTTTTCAGCATCTTTTAATCCAAGGACAACCTCATTTTTAGCAGGAAATAAAATCCAAAGGACCATCTTGTGTGGTGCTGCTGTGAGGTTTTTTCCTTTACAACCAAATAAAAATCGAGGGTGAAATTTTAAGTGCTCTGGGCTTGCATTTCCTCCCCTTCCATTTAGTTTTGTTTTAGAAGGTGCTTTTTTAATATAAAAAAAAAACGCAACCGTTCTGTGGGCCTTGTTCTGATGTCTYGTGGACCACCAGTGGTTCGCAGACCACAGACTGAGTAATGGTGCCCAAGAGCTCRTTGCCTATTAAGTCCTCTGCTCTGGCTCCTTCTGCCAAAGTAACTGCTCACGCTGTCACCTTCTCCCATGCTTGGTTGGACTCCATCCCACGTGGGGTGAGTTACGAGGCTCCCATCGTTTCTTCGGAGAGAATTACTCCATGGTCCCCCAGATCGCTCGGGCCACAATGTGGATTCATGAAGCCGGCAGGATATATTTAGCTGGAGAACGCTTTGAAATGAATAAGGTCAAGAAGTCTAGGCCAAAATCCTGTCTTCAGCCGCAGCGGTGTGGTGCTGGTTAGAGCCCAGAGGAGCAGGCTGAGTGCTGGGGGGAGGCGGATGGGGGTTTGGACCAGGCCTGACGCATCGCTGAATTTTGTGACCTTTGGGAAATGCTTTAACCTTAATCACCCCAGCTGGGAACCTGCATAAACCATCAGGCCCTTGCTAAAAAGCCAGCTTCTGCATTTAAATCAGTGTTATCACTTACATAAATAACAAACAAACCATGTGGTCTCGGCTTTRTTTCCTGGCTGGGAGGACTGTGAAGACTGATCACTCACAGAAAGTAGATTTTATACCGGTTTTTGCGTTACAACAAGCGCTTTACACAAGCCCCGCGCTTGTGAACACGGATTAATAATATTGTTCTTTCTGAAAATATTAAGGCTCTCTGAAATGTTTCAGACAAACAGCCCAGGAAGACTTAGTGGCTTCAGCTTGTTTGACTTGGAATAAAACGCGGTTTCTAATTAGCCAATCTTCAGCAGTCTGTCAGAAAATGCAGCGGGCTGCCAAATTTCACACCTTGGCCCCCCAAAAGATCCCAGCAAAAGTCTTAAAGAAACAGCCTATCACTCCTACTGCTAGGTAATTACTAAAATATTAAGGCTCCTCTCCTCTATTCACAGATATACACATATACATTCATACATACATATATGTACACACACATACATACACATATATACATATATATGTATACCCACCTAATACTTATGTATGACTAACACCCAAATCTCAACATATAAGCTTGGAGAGTCCAAGGTGAGAACACTTCCTTAATTTCCGCCAGTTTTCCATAGAAAAGGAAAGTTTCGTGTATTTGAACAAGGCTCAATCATTTAAAATAATCAATGTAAACCAGCATTTTAGCTCTTTAAATCAAAACACATGCACTGATGTTTTGATAACCAAAATCTTTGGGGAAATAAAAAAAAAATAGTGTATAAAACATGCTGAAACATAAGCTATCAAACAGYTGTTCAGGTCAAGCATAAAAGTGGTATGAGTAGTACAGCTCAAAGGAGTTGAAACTGTGCCTAACACTATTTAAAAGTTTTTAAAAATTTTCATCACAAATCCCAAATGCACCCATAACATTTTCTTTCAGAATTTGTTTATTTGGATTTACTATTGACCAATTTCCATGACCCCAATTGTCCAATATAAGTGGCTTCCAGAGAGACACGAAATTATAACTGCTTTCAGTGAGGAAAAAAAAAAAAAAAGAACTTCCTGATAATTTCCACCCAACCTTTTCTCTATATTTTGCTAAAATTTCCCACTTTCTGATTAGTTTTCTTGTTTTTCAAAWTGTCATTTAGCATTGTGCTTTGATTAAAAATAAAAAATGGGATGCAGGTTTCTGAGTTTAGAATTTTCCTTTAAAAATGAATGTCTTCACTTTGGCATCTTGCTTGACAGAAGGTTCATGAGTTTGGCACCCAGGATCTCATGTACTGTCCCATTCTGTAAATATGCCAATGAAGGAGAAAGCTCAACCTGTAGATAACCACTCTTTGATCCTAGAAGAATGTGGATTATTTCCCATATATTCTCAACACCTTCTTCTTTGAAGGTACTGTTTGGAAAATCAACTTTTTCATCACAAAGATTAAAAATCTGAAATCTCATTAAAAAACAACAAAAAAAAAGAATTACTCTTCTTGCTTCTCAAAGTGTTAATTTTCATGGCAGATATATTCTGTTTTCACCCCTAAATAGAGGTCTAACTGTCTAGCTGGCAGCTGTTCATGGGGACCAGAACAATTTAATGTTTTTTTTCTTATGGGAAATGGTAGAAATGGAAGCAAAACACAAAATATGTGTTCTTAATGGTGTTGGCAGAGCCAGAGATTTCACCATATTTTTTTTTTCTTTTGCTTCTGCTTCACATTTTAAAGCCTGTTTCTGTCTTCTTTTCTGTCTTTAATAGTGTTCAGCTGCAGAGGGAAACACTGTTCACTGTCAGCCCCAGTGGTTAAAAAGCTTGACAAACCTGTATGCTTTACATACCTATAAGCTGTCCTATGGGAACTTCTCGACACTTAATCAGAGCACCTGGCACAATAAAGGACAGTGGGTTTCACTCCTGAAGACCTTTTTCAGCTGTTGCACAGCCCCCAAATTGGGCAAATTCCAGTTGACTTCAAGAGAAACCTTGGCCGGTTAGATCTAGGTGAGAACTCCCAGATTCGGCCAATACTAATAAAATTAGAAAATTGTGACTTGCTTCCTCAGCTAATAGTTTCCTTAAAGCCACTACCACATGTAGCCACCTTGCTCTAATATCTGTCTGCAGCCAAATCCAGCTGCCATGGTCGTAATGCCTATTTCCAGCGATGTCAATGGGCTCCTGGCAAGTGTGTCCACGAAGGATTATTTGCACTCCTTAAGCAATCATTCAACCCATAAATTATGACAAGAAAGTCTCTMCTTTGAGCCGTCATTTTAAAATTCCTGTTCAGGGAGATTTTCACTTATATCATGATCCATTAACTAAGCCATGTGTAGGATCCTCCATCCAGAACCATTCCTCTCCCCAAAACACAACTGCCAGGGAGAAATGAGTGTTTGGACCCATTCTTGTTTTCCTTTCTGGCTGTTTATTTAACACCGGAAAGATTATCGGAGATGTTATCACAGGGAGAACTCRCTGGAGCATTTTTCTGTGACTGTGTTATTGCAAGTGCAGTCGGTTGGCTCTTATCTTCAGCTAATAAAGGTACATTAAGCGGGCAAAATTGATCRTCTGTGCACTGAGCATAATTTTGTTTGAGCTTTTTCTTTAA
The DNA here is from genome assembly GCF_003342845.1 of Nothoprocta perdicaria. Classification (NCBI taxonomy): domain Eukaryota; kingdom Metazoa; phylum Chordata; class Aves; order Tinamiformes; family Tinamidae; genus Nothoprocta; species Nothoprocta perdicaria. Next base: position 3,787,500 of record NW_020455533.1, read on the forward strand.
TGTAAATATTCTATTTATTTCGTCTTTTGCTCAGTTTGAAATGATCCGCTTTGCTTTGCCTGAAAACAAGAGGGGTTTCACTCTGGAAAGGGCTACTTGGGTCTCCCAGTTTCATTTCTTCCCAGCCATCAGCACCTCTGTAAGTTGATGGATCCAGAAAGGTCCACATGTTCCCCATGAAAAGCTCTCCAGCATCCCACAGAAAATGTAAGAGCCTCGCTAGGAGGAAGACAAAGTACTTACAAATTGGTGCAAATACCCCGACAATCCTAAAATGTGATTTATAATCCAGAGTCCTGACGAAAACAGCTTTTCTCCGCCTCCGGTCTCCCCAGAGACTCCTGCCTGTTTGAGATGAGAGAAAATTCTGTTTCCCACTGCAGATCTGGCCACGTGTGATCATGCAAACCCGCCAGGCCTGCCACAGTGTTGGAGGCTTTCATGGTGGGCCACGGAAGGCCATCACAGCCTGGCCTCCCAGCATGGGATTAATCCATGTTGTAACGAAATCTGGGATCCCTCCATTGAAAATGGTACAAATAACACGCAACAAATATCGCGCCAACTTTAAGAAATGCCTCCATGTCACCTTTTAGGCACTTGAAGTTTAACTTTACCCTTTTTGTGTTTTAGTTTTTGCTCGCATTTTTAATAGACTGAGGCTGACTTTTATGGTCTGTTGGTAATTTGTACGCATTGTTCCCACTCAATGGCCATATTCTTTTGGGCGACCCCACTTGAACTCGCTTCCCCGGAGTCGACGGTAGGTCCGGGAGGCATGGGTTGGGTTTAACGCAACGAGCCCTCCATGGGTCTACACCTCGGGACCACCCAGGAACCCAGGCGCAGCTGCTGGCTCGCTCGGCAGCCCTTCTTGGATCTGGAGCACACCTGTGCTCCTTGACCCGCGCTGGCTCCCTCTTCATTTCCCCTTGCCGTTGGGAGCCGTCGTGCCCCGAACAGTTCAGCTCACAGGTACCTCGGGGACCTCCTCTCTTTCTCCCTCTCCCCTTGCAAAATCAGCAGCGGTGGTGGGGCCGACTTTATTTGATTTAATGGAGAGCAACTGAGTGCAGCTGGTGTGCGGACGCGTCGGACTTTGCTGGAAGCCATGGGAACTCCAAGCCAATTTGCATCCTCCAAGAGCCTGGCCCAGGATGTTTCCTATTTTAATTTTTGTGTCTGCACCTAGCGTTCCAGTTGGATGCATTTTAAAGTAAATAGAGTCGATAAATAAAAACTTGTGTTTTTCCCAGAGGTCCCAGAGTATTTCGGTTCCTCCACCTCCTTGCCTCCCCCCTGCTTGTCTTTTCCTCCTTGAACAGATACAATAACTAAACACTGAATAAGCATCCCAGTTTCTTCTTGCTCAGTCAGTTCTTCCTGCACTTCTGAATGGACTTCTTTTTTTTTTTAAGAGAAGCAGTGCCAGAGTGGAGGATTGAGGTCCATGGGTGGAAAACTCCTTATGCAGAACTTTTYGCCCCAAATTAGTCATCAGTCATCAACAAGCGAGCACATTTTGCTTTCAGCTTAGCTTGCTAGAGCCAAAATGCAGAGGCTTACAGGGCAGGATGGCAACAGAAACACCTAATCAAACAGCAGCCAGCAAAAATCCCTGTGATTTGTTCTGGACCGCGGTGTGTTCAAAAACATGGGACCTTGTCGATGCTTCACATGGGAGGTGAAGAGGGGTGCGGCACCAGGTCTGTCTTCCTTGTCAGCTGTCATGACGCTCACCTGCCCTGTCCTTCTGCTCCACCGGCTCCCTGCTGTGTGTTTAGGCCCTTTTCCAAATCTGTGACTTCAAGAGAATTCGCCTTAGTTTGAAGCACCCTCCTTTGATCCTAGTAACCAAAGTCTTTATTTGTTTAAGAGGGGAATTAACTGAAATTGGTAATGGAAAAACTTTTAAACTTAATGGAACTGTAAGTGTCTGAAAAGCACTGATTTTGTGGGGTTTTTTTTGTTTTTTTGCTTTTTGTTTTTCTACTATTAATCCCACAATACTCCTGCTTTGTGAAAAATTTCGCTATTCATTCTCATTGAAGAACTTAACTAAAGGCTGGGGGTTGTGACTTGKAAGACATTCGGATTTAAGCTCCATGCAAATTAAAAGACAAGGCATTCATCCGCACAGAGTGTTCTGGTTTGTTTGTTGTCCCAGCAATGGGACTTCTTGGCTTCAAAGTCCCTGGAACACAGGTTCCAGACTCGAGGCTTTCCGAGTCTCGCTGGGTGTCCCCAGCTGCATTAAGACCCTGGCAGGTCTCCTTCTTCTCAGTGGCCACCTTCCTTGGCTTAAAACAAGCCTGGGGGATCATCAGGCCTTGGTTCATTTCCAAAACCTGTTAACTGACCCTGTAGGGCTTAGTTCTCCAAAAGCACAAGGAACCCAACTCTGTAAGATCTACACAGCTGCCCGGACTCTATTGCAATGCAGAGCACATGCCATATGGCTCAATGTGGGAAATAAGGGTCTATTCCCAGTTCTGGGGGACTAAATGGGGGTTTCAAAAGTCTCATTGACCGTATGGTTCCTGCGCATGAAGGGAATCATTCCTAAACAAAAATTGTGTTTGTGTCTAAGCAGAGCCATGGAAAGGGTGTGGTGAGAAAAAGCTTGCCTCAAAGAGCCCTGGAATAAAGGCAGAATTTCTCACACCCTGACATCTGCTGCCCAGAGTCCATCAATCTCGGAGCGTAACAGGACAGATCACTTGTGACCAGGGGGACGGACAGGAACTAATTACCTAAAGTGGCCCTTTGGATGCAACATGCTGCAGCTCAAATGCAAGACATCCCAAAGCCAGTAGAGAACCTCCAGGGCATCTGAACTGCTTCTCATGCTGTCCCAGACCTTGTATTTGCTGTGGTCCAGCTTTGCAGACACATGGGACAAATAGAGAAAAGAACTTAGGCTTTGCGCAATATCTGCTCCAAAGCAAGAAGCTTATTCCGAGGGACATGGGTCTCCTATAGACACTGTGAAATCTGGCAGCCTCATGTAGGTGTCTCAGATACTTCAGGATGTCTCCAGGCACTACATACAAGCACTAAAAGTATTTAGTGGGTCAAAGTCAATCCTCCATCCAATTTGGATGCAATTACATGGTGTCCGCGACCCCTTGCAAGCTTTGCTGCAGCTTCCAGACCATTTGCTCTCCTGGGGAACACGAAAGGTTCCTAACATGACCAATGTTTTGCAGAATGAAGAAGAGGTGAGGAGCAGGCGCACCCTCAGCCCGCAGCTGAGCCGTTTCCAGGAGCATTTGCAGAGCTCAAACCAGATCTAGCAAATGGCTGGGGCGRGCAGAGAGCAGAGGGGAGCGAATACACAGAAAGCCATTTGTTTGAAAACTGGGACACACATTGACTGAAAATATTTTGCAACATTCACTCAGCCCTAATAGGAACTCACACATTCCCTGAAATGGGCTATTCATTATAAAGCAGCTAGTAAAAAAAGAAGGGATTTTTTTCCCCCCCCCAGCCCTTAAATGTACAATTTTTAGCTCCAGCAAGGACTTTACGAAGCTCACGTGGAGAAACTTCACCAGAGGCACCAACTGTGCTCTGTGCTGTCTTCGGCCACRTGCTGCACTCCGGCACTTGCTTGGGACTTTACAGGACTGGTGCAAACCCTCGTTCATAGGCCCCTTGTGCCTTGGAAGCCTTGCCAAAGTCATGAGCTTTTATTAGCACTAACTTTCCATTTAGTYGGGAGGGACTGTTCCATTTGCTTCCCCTGCAGTATAGCGCTGGCTCCACCTCAACATTTGCACCTTATAAAGTGTTGTCATGACCCGACTAGAGCAGTTTATATAAGGCCCTTCAAGATCCCCAGTAATGAAGAGTAAATAACGGAGGAAAGCTTTCTCTCACTTTGCAGCTTTCTTTCAGTCTCAAAAGAAATAAAACAACTTACTTAACAGCATTCTTTAATCTTTTGCACCAGTGGCCTCCTTTATAGGGTGTTATACAGAGCCAGTGTAAATCCAACCTCTGTAATGGGGTCAGTGTTTCTCAACAGGTGTTGGGTGGATACGGTGTAAGATCTATTTTTTCAATAAATGTCAAGCCAGAAAGCTTGCTGTTTATACACAGGCAACTTTCACATGTGGTTCCCTCCCGCGCTCCCTCCCCAGTACCCCTTTTCCAACCTTTTATTTTTTATTTCGAGCAGCCCACCTARGTCTCTAATGTAATAAAGGAAAGCGGGGACCGACCATTGCCCAACTCCACGAGCAGGAGCACGAGCAGCTCCGCACGGCTCTGCTCTAAGTATGACAGGCTGTAAAAGGATTAGAGGAATCTTTCAGTTTTCTGGAAAGAAATCCTTCCTCTGGCCCTCGGAGGGGAAGCATGACAGACTAAGTCAGTTGAAAAGGCTCGCTGTGCTCTTKAGGCAGCCTGGGTCTGATTCTGAAACACTTAATTCTTCTTTTATTTAGGCAAAAGGCTCTTGGAGGCCAGAGAAAGCTTGCCTGAATGAGGAGGACATTGGTGGTCCAAGAGCATCAAGTCAAATCCTACTCTGATAACGTTCATTTTAGCAAGGGCAGGATTTTATAGCTCCCGTGTAATGATACAGGAAATTATATAGAAGTGCCATTGGGAAGCATGGTAACGAGCTCCACAATTAGCTCCCAATTATGAAAGTTATCCAAATAATCTTAGTTTTRTGCATATGACCATTCTTTTAAATCTTATTGAGCCATTCTTTTAAATCCTATTGAACATACACATTTTACTACAACTATAAATCTCCATGTGCATCATTTTTGGATCAAGCTAATGTTCCTTATTGGTGGCTGCCACATCATTAGCAATGGTCAGCAAAGCCTGGGTGGTCCTTTGGGCCTCTGGATCCCCCAGGTGCCAAAATCTGATGCCCTCCCTCTTCCCCAATGGGTCAGTCAGTGTTGAGGACGGATCCAGAGCATGAAACCTTCTTTATAGTATTTACTTGTGGGCACAGAAGACTGCGCTGTCTCCCTTCTTCCTCGTCCAAATACCATATGGGAAATTAATGCAAAATATTTCTGCGAACATTCATTTGAATTTAAGAGGAAAAAAAATCAAACTTTGCAATCATTTGGGCTTTTTCAGCAAACTGTTTACCTATGCCCTTAACTTTAAGCATGTTCTTAAATCCATTCCCTGCTCATCAAAACATTTCAGCATCTAAATAAATCCTTAAGCACTTTGCTTAATAAGGAACTGTAAGAATTGAAGTTTACTGGGAAAATATTTGCGGAAAGCAATTTGCAAGGTATTATAGAAACCAGACTTTAATTTGTGTGTTCAAATATCATTGCAATCTTTCAGTGAAAAATACTATGYGGTTTATCAGAAGTGAGCAACACAGTCCTAATTTCAGCATTTCTGAACAGATTTATAGGCTGGTGGAATGAAAAAATCCATGTAGATTCCTGTCAAATAAACTACAAGAACAAATATATTCAAAGACATTTCATACTGCTTACAGATACTCCTAGAAAAGAATCTTTTCCAGGAGCTGTTAGGTATTTACTGTTAATTTTTATCTGCTGATGGGCACAAAAATACCAGTGGCATTTTGCAAATAAGAAAAAAAAAATCTTTGTTAACATCAAATATGATTTTAATGATATTTTGTGGTTGCCAATATGGTTTGTTCGGGTCAATGTTAGTAAGTTAAAAAAAAAAAAAAAAAAAAAAAGGTTTCTTCCTGCTCTGCTTTTGTTTGGTAAACCAGAAATCAACTTACTCATTAAGTATGAAACCGTTAAATATAGAGAGATAGGGGATCACGTGGGCTGGGTGTTAATGACATTTTTTCACTTGTTTTCTTTTATCAGAATGGCTACTAGCATTGCAGGTAGTTGGTATCTAACATTGTTTTTTTCACCAGTATCACTCAAGTCCCATTGGGTTTGGACTAGATCTCTTCCTTTGAAGTGAAGAATGTAGTTCTGGGACTGACATCTTCTCAGACCGACTGGAAAAACATGGATTTCCGAAGTGCTTCACTCAAAATGTTAGCAGGAATTTATTCATAGAAATTTGTGTATTTTTTTCTCTACCAATGAAAAACTGGCACTTTTGCACCCACAAACTTTCTAGTTGCACCTTGCTCAATGTGATACTTCTTGAAAGGAGCTCTGTGGCATCAACATTCCTGATTAATAGAGAAAAGAAGAGATATCAGTGACAAACTCACCTCCTTTAAGACCTTCTCAAAGGCAACGTAAAGAGCACTATTTGAAAGACACAAGACTTCATAATCACAATGAACTCCACCACAACCTATTGTCAAATCATTTTAAGCTAAAAAGTGATGCTTAATGGTCATGGGACTGTCTCAAGTAGACACTGGGAAATCCACTCCAGAATAACTGTTAGAGTAAAATCAGTAAAGTAGTTGTAAGGCAGAAGAAACAGGGTAAATAACAGCTGGATGATCAAGCCCTTTATTGATAGCTTCCAAGAATATGACGTCTAAATCAGGAAGTGCCTCCATATAAACACTTCCATGCCTGAGCAACRATAAAAGTGATTTATTTCTGATGAGGTTACAGTAACAGATTTTCAAAGTTGAAGGAATTTTGAGGTCATTCACTGTGCTATTGTGAATCATTTTTTTTCCTAATAAAATTATGTATGATTGAAGAACACGGTCTTGATAGAAAGACTTCGGAGTTTCAGGAGGCATGAGAAGTTTCAGGAGGTCTGAAGATACAGCAGGATGGTGTTACTCTTACTTTGAAATTACAGAARAAGAAAGAATAATAATGAAAGACCAATCTTCTCCATGATTTTTTTTAAGCAAGATTCAAATATGAGAGACATGATATTCTTCAAGTAAAACTTCATGTTATTGCAAGGAACCCATTGATATATTCCGAGGTCACCTTACAAGACTGGAGCTAACAGGATTATACAAGTGAGCTTCACAGTAAAGCGAAAAGAAAACATTTGCATCATAAAAACTTTAATGCAGCTGTGCAGTCTTGAATCCACATTATGCAGACGACTGCACTACATGCAGGAAAAGTGCCTCTGGACTTAGCATAGCGTGATGTGACTATTTAAATTTGAACATTGGGAAAGTGCAAATGCCTTATCTCRATATCTTGGCTCTAGTAGCAGCCAACAGTTACTGTTTAAGGGGGAAAAAAAAAAAAAAAGGTTAAAAACAAGAGCAAGAACAGAATGATCCTTTCCCTGGTTTGTTCTTCCAGCTTCCAGCAGCTTAGGAACTAAGCAAACCAGATGCTGCAGCCAGAATCTCGTGTTTAGTAGCCACCAGTGAACTTATCCACCATTAATTTGTCTAAGCCTTTCCTGAACACATTCTTTTGGCCCCCATGACATTCTGTGGCAGAGATGCTGGATAAATATGATCTCTGGATATTTATTCAGATTTTGCAAGCATAAAACAAATAGTAACATAGGATTAAGTCATGATTGTGCAACCTCAACTCTCATGCATCTCGATGGGAGTTTTAGCTGTTTCGCTTCATTTGCAATTTGGTGTTTCTGTAGGACAGGGGCTGTGTGTTCTTCTGTTTTATTCAGCACTGCGCGCACAAGCATCACTGGAAAAGAAAAACGGAGCTCARTCCAGTGCAGAATTCGGGAAGAGCACATTCCCGGGCAAAATTGAAAAATTTTGATTTTCCTAAAAATTATTCATGTCTTTGCAAGCTTTTGCCACAAATGCAAAAAGAAAATGCAAAAAGTGAAGGATAACTTAAAAAAGCACCTCAGTTTCTGTTGGTAATACTGTAAAAAGTCTGCAAGCTTTTAATTAAAATGCCAAATCAGGCACCTTTCATAAAAAAAGACTTAAAATTTTTGTTTACATAATGTTTTGAAGGAATATTTTCAAGCAAGTAACAAGTAACTTCGTTTCTTGATTTCCTCACCATTAGGCTATCTTGTAGAACTTTCTTGGAAGCAAAGAAGATGCTATTGGTTTCAAGGAGTGGGACTGCTGTTTGCTCAGGTGAGAATGCAGCTCTGAAGCCATTAATTCATACAGCCTGGTCTCCCTGGTCTATATAGATGTGGGCAAGTGAGATTTCGAGACTGTGCTAATTCCCTAAGCTCAGGAACTCAAGTTACAGTGGATGTCAATAGTCAGATCATAAAAAGCTTCTTCTCAACTTTAAATGCTGCAATTGGGAGAATTTGTTGGTAAGTTCCTGAATCAGAGGGAGTTTTTTATATTTCTTTTATAATATTCCATCTCAGTCCCTCATAATACCTTGCTCTATTATTTAAGGTTCACCATGTTACATATCATCATGACAGTAAGGCAGATTTCCTCACCAAATAGTCACAAAAGGAGAMTCTCTTTTATGCTTTGCTCCTATTCTTAGAAATGACTCCTGAGAATTAGAACAACCTTTTAGTCATTATGAGCTGGCTCTATGAATGAAATAAAATCCCCATCATTTCACCTATCATGTCTCCTTTCTTGCTTTTATTTCAAAGAGTTAAAGGGACTAATTAGCAAAATTTGCTCAGACAAATCTTATACTGGACTTACACTGGATTATACTACTGGATGTTTGGAAATTCTGTTAAGCAGAAGTGGGAAACAGGGAATTCACACTGAAAAAAAAAAAAAAAAAAAAAGAAAGAAAGAAAAAGAAAAAAAAGAGGGAAAGCTTGAAGAGTCCAGAGCTGAGTGATCCCCCCCAGAGAGGATATCAGGGAGAAGTACAGAGCCTGGAAGGAATGGAAAAAGAGATGAATCTACAAAGGAAGCTGCATTTTAGAGGTCAGCGAGCATAGGGGTAGAGCAAGAATTGCCAAAAGTCAAGCTGAGTTAGACCTTGCAAAGGATATTAAAATAAACAAAAGTTCTTTAACCAGAAGAATTAAAAGAGAACAAGAAAAGAAGACGTGGGGATGCTATGAACTAAGGATGGCATTGAGATTAAAAGCAACTAAGTATAAGTTCTCAAATTAAATAAATACATTGCATGTGTTTTCAGTAAGAGTATAGAGAATATAGGGTAAAGGCTGGACAGAAAGAGGGTCTAGGAATGGAAGTTGCTGCATGTGAGGTAGTAGAAAAAAATGGGGGATTCAGTGTGCTGAAATCAGTGGAACAAGGGAAAAAGGATATTAAAAAAATCGCCTGGAATGGCAGAAGAGCTGGCACAAGCCATTACCTGGGAGATAAGTAAATCTACTTAACTAGGACGACCTGAGCAATTACAGACAACTGAAGCTGAGCTTAGGAATCTGAAAAGTGTTAAGAAGAAAAAAAAAAAAAAAGAACAAGTATGAAAATGATTATAAACACCAGTTAAATAGAGAAGAATCAAAATGTGATGCGATTTTACCCACAATAATTCTAACTTGAATGTTTTCCCTTATATTTAACTGTTCTCTAGGCAAGGTGAGAAAGGATGTAGTGCTTTGTAGGAAGCCCTTGGTTAAACTGAAGATGATGGAAGCCTGGGCCAAGCTGCAACCTAGTGAGAAATGTGCTGACCAGGACCTGCTTGTATTGCCTGGATTTTGAGGATAGTGGGAGGTTACAGGCAGTTCCTAAAAATCCAGCCTGAGACCAATTTGATTTGGTGTGCTCATTAACAAATATAAATAGTACAGTGCAGACAGAAACTAGAAAGAGGCAAAATTAACCATGGAAATCTAATCATTACAGAGAAGGATCATAATTATCACCTAGAAAGAACTAGAGGATCCCGAAGGTCAGCGTAATAGAAAAGAGATTAAATTGAAAACTGCAAGCTATAAAGCTATACGCTGAGGGAGTAGCAGTGAGAATTCCTTCAAGTCAGGATTTAGTGGTAGGAAATGACAGAGGAAAAGAGAAACCAAACATAAATACTCATTTCCAGTAAGATTATCAGCTGCCAGAGCGACCATCTGTGAAAGAGGCAGGTGAAAATTTAATAAATGCAATGAGGGAAGTATGGATGACATGGTGGAAGATACTGGTCCTCACCTCACATACTACTGCCAACTTGAATGAACATAGCGGGAAGTTAGGAAGATGTTGAGTGGAAAAGGAAACCCAAGAGATTTTCCCAAGAGATTTATTTAGCTTAGCAAAGCAGCGATGGAGCAGGAACACGACTGCTCCCTGAGATTGCTTCCAGGGTGAAATGCCAGCGAGGAAGGAGAAGGCTTTGGATAAAGAACAACATTGGCATACATGGCACATGCTGGCCAGAAATGCATGTTGAGGAGGAAAAGAAATGATTCTTTTGCTGAATTTGTCTGTCTCTTCAGGCGCAGTCATTTCCATTGGCAGCAAGACATGATGGAATAAACTTCCTACAGAAGGAGCTGAGTAAGGAGCAAAGTAATTAAAAACAGGAACTGGACCCCAGAAGTTCTTTGCAATTCCTTGTTTCTGGAGTAGTAATTTGAGGCCTTGTCCAGAGCTTGTTAAAATTATATAAAATTTCTTCCACTGCTCCCCATCAAGGCCAGCATTCAGTACCTGTCCATGAAACAGACTTTGGGGATCAGCAAGTACTAAATATAGATACTAAATATTCTTGTGCTCTGTTACCTTGGATTTCCATTCCACTTGAAGTCGCTGAAGTCCTCTCTTTTCCCTCTCCCCCGCACTTTTCAAACACACACTTTTAACAGAAAATCAAGACTACGTCTACGTTAATTTTCATGGTTTCCAGGCCAGTTGGCATAAATCATTGTCACCAGGCTGTTGACCAAAAGAAGCATGTATTTAACAGATAATCTTTCCGAAACGCAGTGATAGTTACAGTTTCAGAAAACCAACATAATTTTAGCYTCTAACTAGCATTACCCTATTTAACCTTTATGAGTCACTATTAACAGCTTATTTTAATATGTGTTTCTTTGTTTACTCTCCTTCCCAATGTCAGCACTGACATCCAGAAAGATTTGTAAAAAAATGATATAGGGAATAAAATCAGCTTTTAAACATAGAGAGAATCCTCTTTCCATTCATATGAAATATTTTGAAATTAAATAAAACAGTGTGCTCATACCAAGCCCACTTTTGGCTTTCACCATTTATATTTTTTTGGCCCCTTTCACTATTTTCACAGTGATCTTCTGAGTACTTCTTTTTGACTGAGAGAAAATCTTCTAAAGTAAAATGAACAGTAATAAATAAATAAATAAATAAATAAATAAATAAATAAGAAAGACAGGTTTAAATGATCTCTGTCCAAATCAGCATACCAGATAGCTGGTATGAAAAAGAAACGCAAGACTGTCCCAACATATATAGATTTTCATGGTTAGATATAATGAATTGCAGCCCGATATTAAGTCTGTGCAATTTCTCAGGCTGTAGATATGCTAACAAAAACCACGTGACCGATAAAGAAAAAAGAAAAAACCAACAAAAATTTCTCAGGAGAAAGCATCTAGAAGTGCTATTTTAACTGCACAGGCAGATTAGGGTACAAGGTGCCTGTTCATGATTAAAAGTTGTAATTCATTCTTCCAGGCTAGACTCTGACTGACACAATATGCCAAATTCCATCTGTGGCCTAAATTTATAAAATCTGAGACCAAAAGGGACCATTAGATCATCGAGGAAACAACACAGACTCCTGCATTTCACCCTGTTGCTCCAATATCGAGCCCTACAGTGTGTTCCTAGTTAAAACAAATCTGCCACGGAGGTATCCAGTCCCTGATATAAGAGCACTAGAAGTGGAAGCTCATTAATTCTGGAGATAAAGCTGTCCATTGGACTCCACGACCTTGTGCTGATGGCTTTTCCTTTCTCTTTTTTGCTTTTTAATGGTTGACAACATTAAGAGGCGAAACCCACCATGAACTTGGATGTAACTGCTCGGGAAAGGCAGTGGAGAGGCTGCACAGGCACATGAACACCGACCTCTTTGCAAAATATTTCTCTATATCCACTGTTATTGCAAAGAGTTACGGGTTGGTGGAACCCCAAGATTGTCCTCATCCTTATCCCTGCCTGGGGAGAAAACCAATACCCCGATGAAAAGGTGGTCCTGGTGCTAAAGTACAGAGCCTGCTTATGGGGTGACCCCAACTTGGGGCACACGCCTTGCTTTCTGCAAGGGCAGGGACATCGCTAACCTTCGTTGTCTTAAATGTGTAATTAAGACTATCACTCAGCTTTCTGTTTTAAAACAGTGCGTTCTCATGAGAGCTCCACAGGTTGTTTGAAATCTGGGCCTCTTCCCAGTATTTTTCAGCCAGTTTCCTGAGCTTGCTGACAGAGCTGTCTGGACGGCCACTGGCTCACATTCCTCGCAGTCTCTGCTCCAAGCCAGCTTCTTTGGGCCCAATTTCAACAAATACAGACGGACCACCACAATCCAGAGCTCAACGTGGGACTGGCACCACATGCCTTTGAGATATTAAACATAAATCAGCTGTGGCGAGCAGAGACAGATGTGGGCGTTAAGAGAACTGCCAGCTCCATATGCTATATATGGGGTTTCAAATAGGGCATGCCAAAGATCGCAGGTCTTTCTTTAATGCAAATTCGGCTGGAGAGGCAAGAAAAGCAGCCAATTAAGCAGCTTGCAATAGAAAGTAAGCACTTTCTATTGAAATCACAGCTGGGAGGCCTGGGTTCAAGTCAAGAGAAGGGCCATGATTGCAAAGGCAAGTTGCTTTGTTTGAGTCCTGGGAGAAAGAAGGCAATTTTGGGTAGAAGGCACCTCGCACCAGGAGAGCATCACTGCTAGGCATCCTCATGGCATTCAGGACRTGGGGATTTCTATGGGATTTCTAGGTCTGTATCCAATGGATGGAGAGAGCAGCCCTCAGAGAAGCGATAAAAGCTAACCTGTATTCAGGAAGACTGCCTAAAAAGGACACAACTTTGTCAAATTCAATATGAGATTAGTAGGGATGTAGAACACAGCATCAACTTGCTCATTTCTGGAAATTTCATAGGATTCGTTACCAACACAAGCCGCAGGGCTTATTCCCCAGGGAAGCTGCATGCTATCCCAGCACGGGCAGCTGAGGCCCTCGGGCACACACTTCTGAGTGCACAGCCTCATCGTGAAAGTATGCAATAGTCAAACGCAAATATAGCCTTGTGGTTTAGGTCAACCAGGTATTCCTGACATGCCRCCAATTTCCTTTTCAAATCACTGCTGAATTTGTACCTTTTATTTCCAAGCTTTTCTTGGGCACCCCTCCGAAGGACAGGGGTAGGCATCTTCACTCCCGGGCAAACACCAGGTCAGGCTGGGCTATGCCRGTAAGCACATTGCTCCATGCAAAAGTAGTTGTAATGATTATGAACAGGGAAAACTTATCACAGATGTCTCTGGCCCCCTAAGCTTGGCAGGATCTGGCATTAGAGTAGCTGACTTGCAGGCACATGTTGGTGGGAGATCCTTTTGGTGTTGGTAGGACCATGAGATGTGTTTTGATCCCACAGAGGCTGGTGCATGGGTGATATCTTACCTTCCAGCTCCATCCTGTTTGACAAAATGCTCCATGAGAAAGAAWGATTAGAAATCACTTTCATTTCCAGAGCCTCTGGTAAAGCAGGGCAATGTTAGGCAGAAAGTGAAGCAATGAGTATTTTATTGGGGGATTAGGATACTCCATTAGATTTTATATGGGAAGTTTACATTGATTACAGAGCAGAAACGTCTTGTTAAAACTCCTGAACCAAAAAGGAATAGAGGAGCCAGCAGATTATGGAGATAGACTCTTGTGTTGGCATCTTATTGCCATTACTTCAAGTGTCTTAGAAACATGGAAATGCTGACAAGCTCTCCTGAGTGCTGTTACAGTGCACCATGGTCAAATCTTGTCGTARAAAAGCATTAATGCTGCAAAAGAGGTTGCAGTGAGATGGAGGTTGCTGCAGTCTTGAAAAGGATCCATCTGTGTCCACAGACCAGACGGTGGTCTCGTCACACAGCAAACTTTCCTGGTGTCTAATGACAAGTTTGTTGTGAAAGTATCACCACTGGTGATGGCTCAGACCTCTATTAGTGCTAAAACYGGCATCGGAAACTCGTTCTTGGATTAAAGAGAAAGATGAGTCCTAACTAGTCAACATACAACAAAGGGCTGATTATAAATCTACTTTCTATTATTTTTATTAAGATAAGAGGGCCAGGGGAATGGAATATTGGCAGGACACACAATGTAGTCCTTTTTGCTTCAGCCGTCCTTATGAGCACTTTGGTTGGAAACAARTTAGACCTTTGGACCTCTGAAAAGATTGAAAGCACAATTCTGCTTGCAGCTTGCTGTTATTGAGAATCAAAACTCAGCTGTGGTAGCAAGTGAAAAGGAAGGAGGTAGGTGAGAGAAACCTGTGAAATGATATTATCATTTAAAGTAAGGAGGCCAAGGGCTATATGCCCTGTGGTATCACTGTAGCTTTTGTGCAGGGTARGATATAAGGAATACTGGAATTCGGGACCTATTAGCGGGAGGTTTTACTAATTTGCGACTTCTCTTTGTTGTTCTGTTTGTTTCTCTTCCTTTGAAATCTACATTTTCATKATTATTTCTAAGGCATTTCAGGAATCAAGTGCAAAATCCTAGAGAAGTCTGGTCATTAAGGGGATCACACAGGGTAGATCGGCCTCTTGGGTCATTTATCCTGTATTTTAGGAAATCCTGTCCTACAGCAGTTACGTACAGGCTCAATGACCCAGAACAGTGTGTTTTCCCTTAAAAAAGGTGAACTATGTCCCTCTTGCTGTCCTGCTATTGTACTGTCCTCATTTGAGTTGATAAATACAGTTTTTTGCTTTTCCCTGTTGCTAAATTCATAAATATCAGTGACAAAGCTAAGGAAAAAAGATGAGGGTGAATGCTGTCCCCTCTTCAGGTTTTGAGTTTCTTTCTCTGCTGTGGAGCACTAAAACAGCACTGGGCAGTTTGAGTAACTGCATTGTTTCAGATCAAGTCATAAAGCTCTTTGGATGAAAAAGGCTAAAAAATGATTTATATTAGCACCATTTAGAAGCACAGGGCCATGCCAAGAGATTAGAATATGCCAAAAAGTCACAAACATTCAGTACAAAAACAATATCTCTGGGGATGCTATTGAAAGTCAAATTAAATATAGAAACCAGGCTTGTTAGGAAAAAGAATTCCATCAGAGAAATAAATGTGAGCCTATGACTTGCATGGTGGGAGGAAAAACGCTGTGCCAGATCGACAAGTGCCTTCTTGGAGGTTGGTATGGTATCATGGATGGAAATCACCAGCAGAGTCTTAGACGTGGTTCAGTTTGAATAAGCTTGATTAATTATTAACAAATACTAATCAGAAAACAAGCAAGTAGATAATTTGAAGGATCTGAATCAATATTCAGATCTAGATCAATATTAAGTCCTGGCAGCCCTGTTGCAGCCAGTTTTGGAGGCTTTCTAGGTGTTAAACTTCTCTTCTTTCACTTGAGGGGACAGACATCCAACTATCTCTTGTAATCCTATTTAAAAAAAAAATCAAGCAAATGTAAAAAGTCCTTCCTTCACCAATGTGCAGCATCTTTTTCATTCAGCCTGCAAATGAGTATTGCTTGTGCCTTGATCTCAGTTTTTAACCCCGTGGTTTTCATAGAGGACACTCTACTTGAATGAGATTCCTTGATTGCTGAAGTTTAGGTTTCCCTCTTCAGTGCTCTCAGCTGCTGCTGGTTTTACTAGTGGATATAATAGATGCTAAATTTACCATGAGCACAATATTTCCAGTTTGAGCTGCCTTTGATTAACTGGCACTTCAGTAATTCAAAATGCTCATGGCCATTGCACCTAGCAGACCTTTGGCAGCTTGTTTTGGCTGCCCATTTTTCTTGGGAGCATTCATGGGGAAAGGAATTTTATGTTCACTAAAGCCCCTGATGATGAAAAATAAAACATAGGGCAACACAAAACCCCCTGGCGAGGTCAAGAGGGCAGGGAAAAAGTCTTGACATTATCGTCCTTTGGAAAGATCGTCGTGTGAGTTGTAAATAAGCGTTCTGTTTCTCTGCATCTCTGACAGAACCTCACGATTCACAGACTGCTCGGAAATTGGGTAAGTGTTTTTCTACCCAAACTTGAGTAACCGCTTTTAAATGTATGGTTGGAAAATCTGGCTTGCGCAGCAGACCTCACAGTCATTCTCCCAGTGAAATCCAATCCTCTTGGTTTATTTTCTTTTACCTAAGACACCACTGAAGGAAAAATGGTTTTGGAGAAGATAAATCTCTTTCCATCCATGTCTAATTTTATTTTTTTTTTTTMMRRAAAMCYTKKTYYTTTTTYYTTTTTTTTTGCCTTCAGCTGTAATTCAGATAGTCTGCTTTCTGCCCTCTGCTTCCCACAGAACATCAGGCAAAAGCTCCTTTCCAAGGAGCAGGCCACTGGACGTGCGACTTCCTACGGCTGTGACGGGGTGTCTTTGCTTGTTGTATTCGATAAGTGATCCAGACAGGAATGATTTACTGCGAGTCTGCGTTTGCCCTGGTGCTAGGATTACAATCTGGGAGGCTTCTCAACAAGCATTCTCAGCCCCCATTTTTAATCAGGCTCTCGCCTGGATAGGCCAAGAAAAAGCTGTAAAGTCGGAAGAAACACTGGCATGTGTTCTGTGACTCAGAACAGAGCAGAGGTTGTCTCCATTCCTTTTTCTGCAAACTCCAATTTTTTTGTTGACCACACACAAATGGTTCTAATCAGCTTCCAAAAGGCTCTTGTTGGCATTTTAAGATGTTTGCTCTTTGCATTTTTCTCAACAGCCCCCTTTCCTTTCTCATCTAAAAGCAAGAAGGATATTGAAAAAACGGACTATTTTCTCTCTTTTTCCTTTTTCTTTTCTGTGCTGAGCTTATTCAGTTTTCCATTAGCTGAACACTTCTATTGAAGGGTGTTGTGCAATGAAAGTGCAACGGATATGGAAACCTCTTTATTATGCTTGGAATGTCAATTCGGACATTTGTTTTAGTTGGACCATGTGAAACACGGTCATGGCAAGAACAAGCCAGCACTTTGCTTCTCTAATGACCCTTCATCTGCTAATGGGGCTCAGGTTGTCAAGGGATGATGCATGTTCCTTAGTTGCAGGTGAACTCAGGTGCTTGTCAGTGCAAGGCTAGTTGGAAGCTGATAATGTCTTTGTCAATCAATACTCAAGAGGCAGGACTGGCGATTCCTCTTCAAATGGAGCATCTTTCAATCATGTTGCTGTGGCAGAGGAAGCTGTTAAAGGTCTTTTTCATCTCAGGTGACAGCGAGCGGTTGAAGAAGACAAGAAAAGTTGAAAGCTCCTCAGGAAGGTGGAAAAGAAAGATGCTAACTGGCATGAAAGCCTCTGTGACCTCCTATAATGAGGGAGCATAGAGGCTGCTGAGAAACAGAAAATATATAAAATGTGCAGCACCCAAACATAAGTCTCTTCAAAAAGATTCTTCTCTGTTATAATATTGATAGTGACTTATTCATTTATATAAAACAAAATCCCCACCACCAAAAGAGCATTGGTGTAGGCCACTAAAATCACATTCTGAATAGGGTGAGGCCAAGATGGAAAAACACTTAATATATTTCTCCTAAAACTTGCCATGGTTATCTTCTCTCCTTTTTCTCAGCAGGAATGTGTATGTGAGATGCTCACATTTATACAAATATGTTCCAGCGAGGTACAACTACAAAATGATTGGGGTGAAACCATAGCCACTTCCAGGTGCCTTACTTTTATGAAATAAGTGCCAACAGTTCTGGTTTGGACAGGAGTCTGTTAAATGGCCTCCAGGGGAAGGATTCATCAGCCCTCAATGGCTTGTGAAGGCTTTTCAATACACAACTCCTGTAGACAGGCTGATAGCACAGGGTTCATGATGAAGTTGAAGTTGCAGAAGGCTATGGGCCCTTGAAGTCACTTTTACTTGATCATTCCTTGATTCCAGCAGGCTTTTGATCACACTTGATCCCTGATGCTTGAACATGAGCATCAATTGCATCTGATAAATTTCAGTAGCTAGTTCACAGAACTGATCAAATGGTCACAGAACACATGGAAAGACACAGATTTTAGTCTGTAACAAGACGCACTATATTGATAAGAAATGGGTGGAAAAGCTGGAGAAGATTGGTTCATATAAGTATAATTCAGTGTCCTGAATTATAACAATATATTTGTTTTGTCTGTTCCATTTTGCTCAAACAAAAGTAGAAGGGTAAGCAGCATGGCATGCTATTGTCAAGCTGGGCATCATCCATCATCTCACAGCTGGCCTAAATGTCAGTGCAGATACAAACACCCAGCTTTGTACTTAGGGCAACTTGGCAAAAAATGCAACATGGCAAAAATTTCCACCTGATGTAAACTGAGTCAGTTCTTCATGGAGATCTTTTAGACCATAATGTCAGGATTAATACTATGGTTATGAATCTCAGCAAGTCTCCAGGAATTATTGTCTTACCATAAGGAGATTGGTGTCACCACTGACAGTAATGGAGAAGCATGAGTTTAGGCAGACTAAGGACCCATGAGATCTTGGCCCCACGGGCGTCATTTATGTCAAGTGCATGTTCCTTTATGTCTGTGCTTGTCAACAGAACCATATTGCCTGCTCCCCAGAGCAAAGTCTTTCAAATTTTCCTATGCCATCACCCTCTTTAGACAAGTGGAAAGACTGATTTCACAAAAAGACTTAGCTCACAATTGCTCTCATGTTTTCCTGGGAGTTGAAGAAAGATATTTTATTTTGTATGAGTCATCCCTGGTTCTAGCTAGTTTTCTACTTGGGGCATAGTGCAGCATTTATGTAGGTAACCACATGAGCTGGTCATGTTTGCTATTAATCAGCTTTAGTAAAGCTGTCGTCCAGATTGTTCCCCTCTGCACAGTATTTCCATTGGGATGAATCAAAGATGYGTTGGCAGAGGACTGGTGGGGCAGACTGGTGCCCAGCCACCCCTGACTTGCCCCCACTCACCCTGCAAATGSGTAGACCTCTTTATCCTCATTTGTTTATTCCTTCTTGCCCTGTTTTTCAAGGACACAGGCATAGCTGATGTGGATTCAAATCTGTGAGTCAACAGGCTGGTGACAGATGGAGAAGAAGGTGATGACATTCCTGGAAATGACAAAGAATTGTCTTTTTTTTTTTTTTTTTTTTTTTTTTTTTTTTTTTTCTGATGAGAAGAGTTAAGGCTTTGGAAATAACTATGTATATAGAATAATGGAAACCTGAAACTTTGCCCCTAAAGGGTCATTAGTAGCTGCATTCCATTGGCATTGTTGAACAATTTCTTTTCCTCTTCTGTCTCCCCCAATGCCAGCTGTTCAGCAACAGCAAATTAAGTAGAAAGAAAATATAACACTGTTTTCACTATTTTGAACTAATTTTCTTTCACTATTTTTAACTACTGTAAATGCTACTACCACAGGGAATAGTTAGAATTATTTTGCCATTTTTAGCACACTGGAAAGTAGTCTTTAGCATACACTGAGATGTTACTTTTGCCAACACTTAAATGAAATAGGTTTGCCTGTGTTATTGTAAGGCCATAATAATATAATTACGTAGTACTAACAGGGTGTTTTACATCTCTGCAGTAGGGTGACATTAATCCATGCAGTAGTTAAATATTATCTCCATTTTACAGATTAGGAAAGTAATGAAAAGAGCAACTCTCAGGGCTTGTAAAGAATCTCAAAAGAACATTAGCACTGCTGTGCAGCTAGGAGGAAGCACAGAGTGCTCTACGTCTATCAGACAAGTCTGAGGGATGCTGTCCTGCCTTATGCAATTTTTGAGGTAAAAGACTTCTCTTACTTTCCTCTTTTTTCCTTTCTTATTTTTTCCCCTTGAAAATGAGTATGCTGGGAAGCAGCAAGCAACAGATGACATCCTGGATATCTGATGACTGGAGAAGGTGTGTTTGAGGAAAGGTAAGATCATTTTATATGTCTTTTTCATGCCTTTCTTGGGGATGGCTTTCAGAGGCAGTTGCTGGCTGTTCCCAGATCTGTTCTGCCTGTTGATGCTGTGCAAATCTCTACTCCCAACCAGGGATCTCATGTGGGAATAATATCTTTATCAGAACCCTATTTTTCGTAAGGTGTTGTGCAGGAGGATGACTTGTCATGGAGAAAAATCTGAAGAATCCTCTTTATTCTGAGCAAATTCACATCATTCACATTCTTAAGGACCACTTTCCTTGCTCACCAAAATAATAATCTTTCCTTAAATGCCTGTCTGCTTTATCCCTGACTGTCATCACTGGTCTCCAACTGTGGAGAAATGCTCTAATGAACAGCCCTGCATCTCACCTGGCCCAACTTGCACCTTCCCCTTCTTCCCTCGAGATCTGGCAGTGGGTGAGTTTGCTGAAGTTAACTGAATGCCAGGGCTTGTGCATTGCTTCTAGTAGAAGAATACAAGCAGGAATTTGTTACAGCTTCACTCATGGGTGAACACAGCCTCCTGGGTGAAAACAGCCTCTGCAGATCTACAATGATTTGTCATTTCCTCATTCCTGGAGGCCCACCCTTCTTGAGCATTCATGTAAGAGGCCATTTCTATTAATAGCTCTCAGGCTTTGCATTTCCTGCATAAAAAAGTGCTAATGAAAACTCCTTCCTGGACTCCTCCAGGGGAAAGGCAGTTTCCTCCATCTCCCCATCTCTATCTGTACATCTGGTCATCTGACCTGCTGGACATTTATGTTCTATGGCAGATTTACATGAAACATCTGCCACTTTTTGATGGGGTAGGTATTTTGTAGTGAAAGGCCACGGGCTGTCTCAGTGACTCTCACTGCTCAGACGACTGTTCACATTCTCCGGAAGGGAAACAGCAATCAGACCTCTTGCCCCAGTTGACTTATCACACTGCTGCTTCTGCCTGAGTCAGGCTTCCTCTAGGGTCTGCAAAGAGAAACCCTTCATCCTGTATAATTATAACTTCATCCTGAAGCTAAGCACTGGCCTGACAGTTCAAAGAATGTGTGCTGAATTTTGATCTCTGCAGAAGTTGATACAGGAATCGATTTAAGTTGACATCCTCTCCAGTCTCGTGAGCAAATGTCCTGCCTTTCTGCATTCTCTTCTCCACACTCAAAACCTTCAGATCTATCCTGAAAACAGAGAAAAATAATGATCCAGCAGTGGCATGTCTCCATGCAGGGGCAGGTGATTTTGAGCTTAAAGGAAGACCCTAGCAATCGCAGTGTTTAAAGCATTGAGATAACCTTCATGAAACCTTCCATCATAAGCCACTGCTTTCAGCAGGGCAACTCCAGATAAAAAGTAATTCAGAGAGACTTTTCCTCAGAAGTTGTACTGTTGGACTTGCCATTTTGCAATTCTGAATGAGAGCAAGATTTGGCATTTTCTGCTGACCTCAAAAGAGTTTCCAGAGCAAGCGCAGTGACGAAAGGGTTAATGTTTTCTCCCTGCTGCCCTCTTCCCCAGCTCCACAGCCCTGTGCTATCAGACTTCCTGGAAGCGATGGTCATCTTGCTGTGAACCGTGCAGTGGGAATTGCACGACTCAGGACGAATCTTCTATCCTGGCAGCTCCTCATGTGATCACCAGGCAAAGGGCTCCTGGGGACTAGCAAACTCACTGCAGGTTTAAGAGCTGCACTGATTTGGGCCCATGACTCTACCAAGGGGGATGCACTCAAACCCCAGGGAAGGGACAATTTGCAAGTAATTTTTGGTTTCTGCTCATTTAGGGATGACTGGGGGGGAATATGTTGGGAGTTTGATATAGTCTGGCATTTTTGAGGTAAGTGGAGAAGCCATTTTCTTGGGAGGGTACATTTCCTAGTTTTTGCTAAGTTTGTATTTTCCGCTGTGAATGTGATACCTAAAATGCCAGCAACATTTGGTTTCCATTCCTCCCAAAGAGACATTTGTCTCCAGACTAATAAATCTAAATGYGGATTTGCAGCCTGGTTAAAAAAAAACAGTGCCAACACGACCTGTTTATGTCTCCCATGTCTCAGTTTTCCTGTTTGAGGAACAACCTTCCTGTTGAGAGGTTTTGTCGGGTTTGAAAGTGACAGTTTTTGAATCATTTTGGAGTTCCAAACCAATTAAGTAGGTAGGAAAAGATACATGCAAGGAGCCATGTCAAATATAAATCAAGATATTTCCGTGAAGAGTCTGTCGCAGGGAGGTGGTTTGGGTGGTTGCACCTCAGCAAACTGGTGGCTGTGGAATATTTTTCTCTTGAAAAGAAATATCTCTGCAGCAGCAAGTCAAATATTGAGACTTCATATGCCGCCTTTATTTACAGTGTGGCGTTATCTGTAACGGCCTCTATTTATAATGATCTGGAGGAGATAATAAACAGTGCTGTCGTATTAACAGCGACTGTAGGGTTCAGCCAGCAGCAAGAGGAGCCTGCCAAGAAAGCTAGGTGGCCTTTGGCGCAGCTCACATTATACCTTATGTCGTGACCTTGCCCCACTGGGTCAAATAAATATGCTTTAAAGGTGTGAAGAAAGGTCTGCGGACGTGTATGCAGCCCTGCTAATGTGTAGCAGGAGCCGGTGGCCGTTTGGGGWGTTTTGCCATGGGCAAAGCAGAGCCTTTCCCACTGGATAGATCTGTAAGAGATGAACCACCAGGAGAGGTTGGGGGTCTAAGCAGCGAGAAAAAAGCAAAAATCGTATTAATTTGCCCCTCAAAACCTCACTATGCTTGTAGGTGAGCAATAGGGAGGAAGGATCATCATTTAGGGGCTGGTAGGGGCTTGGACCAGTCGCTTCTGCCTCTTCCCTGCCTTGCTCCTGAGCCGCTCACACACACAAGTCCCTTTTCAAGTGAGTGCTGGCCTGGAAAGCTCCATGTTCCCCCCCGGAAGCACCTAGCCCATGGCATGCTCCCCCCAGCCAGCTTTCCACTCCTTTCATCCAATTATTTATTGCTTTGTTCCACTTGGGGAGGAAGAGATGGTTTTGCCTGACATCTTCAGTTTTCAAAGCCAAACAAGCTTCTAAAAGGCCCGCTGTCACTGCATGTGTTAGGTGTTAAATAACAAGCCACAGCCAAATGTGTCCGGAGCTGTAAGCGCAAACTAGGGGACTTCAGGTCATGTTAAGTTTTATTATTTCAATTACCATCCTAATTAAGGCCCCAGTGGGAAGATTCAGCCACGGACACACATTATGTTGGCAGGTCTATGGAAGAAGCAAGGCCGAACCAWAGGATTGCCTCATTTTGCCTTTCAGGTGATGGCATCTTTGGTACCTCAGTCATGAGGAYGCTGGTACCATCTTAGGTAGCCCTGTCCTGGGGGGCCATTTTAGGTACCTCAATCACCGCCATCTTAGGTACCTCAGGACGCTGCCGCCATCTTAGGTACTTCAGTCGCAGGCATCAGCTGCTGTGGTGAGGTGGCTCGTGCCTCCCATTGCTGAAAGGTCAAGAAACTTCCAGACAAAACGTACACATAGACAGTTTATCATGAAGGGACTGTCTCAACAGTAAGGGCATAGGCCACAGGAAGGGCTACATGCTGTATTTCGCCTCAGAGCTGAGTATTATCCATGCTGTGAAATAAGCAGCCATGTTGCGGCCTGGGGAGGGGGTTTTCAGGGACTCTGCTCCTCCATTTTGCAAAAGCTCCAACGCTTCAGAGCGAAACCATCAGTGCAGGTGACTGTGTTGAAGCAGGCCAGGCGGTCACAGACGTGGGGATGCCTGAGGCTGCGGGAAGCAGCGCTTCTTAGCAGGATTATGGGTGAAAACTGGACTTCGGAGCACGCTTTGGGGTGCCATGAGGTGCGAGACGCTGTGGCTGTYGCTGCACAAGGCGGGAACCAAGCGGATTTATGAGTCTGGAGGAGCACTCAGATTTTCCATAGGTTTCCCTGCGGTTCACATAATAACGAGCCTTAATTCACAGCCCGGCACTAAAAACTTGGACTTTCCTCAAAGAAAATGGAGGAGAGAGAGAGAGAGGGGAAAAAAAAAAAAGATATCAAAGAGATCAAAACGCTGTTTGCTGTAACATCAAAAATCAGATGGTGCTAGGTCCTCTGAAGGGCTTCAGTATTTTATAAAAATAAAATAAAAATTAATGTGTCAACATATTCTAGAATAAATTATCTATGTGACCTTTTTATACTTCCCCACCCCAAACTGGAGGCTGCTTCTCATTATAAGATGTTTCTCTCTGTTATTTCACACCACAGATTTGTAGAAAAGCAGTTATATTAATACAGCAAATTAATACATTCCTGCATGTATTCACCTAAAAAGAAGCATTTTTATTCAGACACTAAAAAGGCTTCAGTTCAGAACCCTCAAAACCTTCTGTCCTCTGCCAGTATATCCCCTGAAATCATCTGGCTACATGACCAGAAATAATAATTCATTTAGGGTGGGATGTAAGCTCTGTGTGGCTGAAATGGTACTTTTCATCCTCTAGCCAGTGGTATCTATTTATTTATTTTATTTTTATGAGAATCCAGCTGAAGACTAACACTTGACTTTAACAACTGCTGAGGAAAACTTATTAGCAGGGCCATGTTTGGTATCTTTTCACTTCACAGATGGGCTTTCCCTAGTTCAAAAGAAAATGAGTTCTCAAGTAGCCTGTTCTTATGAAAAATAAAGCTTGACTTCACGAAATTGGTATGTACCCTTAGGGCTGCTTTCCAGATCACGCAGGGGCTAGGGGGAGGCAAAAGATATGCCCAGAAATAAATGGGTGAGCTCCTATCCACAGCCTTTTATCTAAAGCAGGACAAGCAAATTCTGCAAGAAGACTGAAGATCTGCTCAGGACGCACAAAAATTCATGATATTCCAACAAACAGCATCTTGTGCAGCTATGTGCCTGGGYTTGCAAATACATAGAGTTGAAGGGACATTTATGATAAGGGGCATTTATGATATCATGTTCTTAGGCACAACGCTGGCCAAACACATTTGCCAATGAGTTGCRAACCTCTAGCCTCTGCTTAGGCATTTGTGCGCTTAATAGGAAGGTTGTCAAACTGCACTTAAAGCCAGGGAACACGCTTTGGAGTTGCAAGCATTGCAGTGAGGAAGTCAGAAATTCAACATTTCTGCTATAATATAATAACACTTTCTATTAATGGTCCACTTATAAATAGTTAATAAAAGGAAGTTTATTTATTTGTACAAGCTAGCCATTTTAATAAATGGTAAATCATTTTTATAGAGACCAGAAGCTTGCTTATAACCCTGGTTTATAACTAGCTATAAAACCTCAGACTGATGTGTTTTAGCTCATGCGTGACACATTCTAGTCATGTTTGCAATTTTCTTATAAAAATCCTTTAAATATTTATTTGCCATTTATAAGTCATTTACAAAGGGAAGCATTAGTATAAAATGTGACTACTGCATACTGAGATATCTGAAAAATTTCATTGTTTATTTGTTCTCTGTTCTCTTTTCTGCATGAAAAAGCAATATTTTTACAGTTTTGCTGTTCAGATTTTCTTTAGCTAGAACCTCAAGTAGGAGTCACTGACAGCACCTCAAAGCATTAGGATTAAAGTGAGATTTAAGGTCTCGACTACCCATTTTTTTATGCCAGTGTCCTTTGTTACGGATGCACATATTCTTTTACGAGTACTGCTATAAATATAGACCTTAATGTGCTATAACCAGTTTATGAGGGAAAAGAAATGACTTTAATCCCTCCTATTAGGGGCATTGAAACAGCTCAGGCGTCCAGCTCACACCAAATGGTTGCAGCTTCGTTGTCTCCTCTCCCCAAGCTCTGCCAAACCGGAGCTGCACATGCAGACTCACTGTGTCCATGCTATTTGCAATGTATTTTATACCAGAATAGCTTACTCTTCTCCATTGTCATGCATAATCTGTACAGATATAACTGCCTATATGGAATGCTTATTTAATTTTAACTGTGCTGGTGGACTTAAAGCCAACCCTTTCCATCTGGCAGCTGGTGCTTTGAATCCAGACAGTAGGATGCTTCCATCTGGCCCCCCACAAAATTTCCACCATTGTACAGCATTATAAGATATTTGCCATGCAGTCCCAAAGAAATCTGTTATAACGGGCTACCCCATTCCTGCCTATTTACCTGTCTTCTATGGCAACATGTGGAGACAGCCCTTGGGACAAGTGTCACCCAGCATTTAAAGCCAGCATTGGAGAGGACTGTGTCTCATAGCTCTCATAGATTCTGCACCTGGAGTGAAGGATCTGCAGGCAGCTGTATGAAAGGATCAGCTTGGTCATTTTGCCTCCCTTCCTGCCAATAACTAGAGAGATATGACTTATTTCCCTGGCCAGAAAAGCTTTCTCTTTTTTCCCTCTCCTTCCTGCAAAAATGAGGCAAAAACATTCAAGAAGAGAGAAAAAAGAAAAACAGAAAACAAACAAAACAAACCCCACAGGACAAGGAAAAGGGAACAGGAGACAGAGCACAACTCCTAAGTCTACAAATGCAAATCAGAAAGTTCCTTTCCAGGAACAGGACAGAGAATGTGAATCTAAATAAATCTCTCCTTTTATAAAGACTCCAGTATTTCCAGTGATTTGTTCAAACAGTCCATTTCTGAAGATCTTTGAAAAATTGCAGGGAAATAAATTACTATAATAATAATGATAAAGATATTAAAATAAAGTTCTATTTTTTAAAATAATAAGCAATTATTATTGATTTTCTTGTGCTGTTTACCTCCTGTGGATAACCCTTGCTCCCACCCTATACTATCCCAGGGAGTTTTATTTGCCTCTCACTAAGAAGCCACTTGCCACATTTCGGTTCTTGAACAAAATCTGATGAGCTAAGTCTCATTGTCTGCAGTGATCCCAAGCATTGGGGGAGAAGTAATCACTTTTTCGTGTTATTGGTAATTTAAAGATGCACAGTATGATATCAGTATTATTATTTTTCTCTGTATCGTGCACCTCAAACCCATTTGCAGAAGCATTGCCTGTGTTTTAGACTGCATGGGTGAGACACTATAGCAGCGATGCAAATGGATATGGTGGGATGGTAAYGAGGATGAGGATGGCAACGCACATTGAGATGGGTGAAACCCTGGTGAGGGCTCTGCAACGTGCAGTGCTCTGAGTGCCTTGAGCCCTGGGGGGACAGMGCAGAACGTGTCCCCCTTCTGCACATAGCTCTGCGCCAGGAGGTTTCTATAAAGTTGCCACAAGACTATTGAAGCTGCTGCTCGTCAAATCTTGCCAAGAAAGCCRACATTTCCTATAACCTTTGATTTAGTACTGCCCTTATTGAAGTCGGTGGTAAATTTTGTTGTTGCTTGCAGTGGAGTTCATGACTCCATAAGTGCACGGGGCTCAGAATTGCAGAAAGAGTAATTTCAATAAAAACGTCTGAAATATATTTTCTCGGCATGTCAAGGCTATAATCTTGATGTCTTCCAGTGTTGTAAATGGTTACTAAAGCTAAAGAATTTACACAAGACTGAATCTGACCCATTGTAAGTCTCCAGTAGGTACAGGATAGAGTGAAAACACCACATGTTTAGGAAGCATAGGTATTTTACTGCATATTACTTGTTCTTAMACTTCTGCAAATTATCAGTACTATGAAAAGTTCTTTGTGAGCTAGAAAGTCCTAGTGAAAAGTATATTCCTCCTAAATTACTTAGCCTAGAAATAATAATAAAATTAATAATAATAAACCTAAAAATGAAAATGGCTGCTCCGCTCTGTAATCGTTTCTTCCCTCATTGTAAATCTTGTGTGGTCTCATTTCTGTTCGGCATAGAAACAGGAAATGTTTTCAAAGGGATCGTTACAAGGGACCTCTTTGTTATTTGTCTGTGCTCCCCTTTGCACAATGAGGCCTTAATCSCGGATTGAGTAGGTGCTACTGTAACACCATAATTAATTACCTTGTGTATGGGAGTGCAATTATTGATGAGCATGATGGTAATAATAATAGCCATATTAATGAGGGATTATTAAGTAAAATRAAATGCCTACAGTTTGGAAGCAGCTTCTGAGGAAACAGGGTAATGTGGCTGCTCTCCAGATACCCAAGGGTGTAGCTGGAGGGCAAATGCCCAGTGCCATGTCATGAGCCCAGGGGCTTCTCTTTCTGCTTTTCTTTCTGGATTGGACTTAAAAGTTTGTTCTGATTGCATCGCTTGAGGAGGAAATGGATCTGCACTGGCTGTTGGTCTTGATATCGAGGAGATTTCCACTGGAAGRGCAAATTGCACAAAAACTGTCAGATCCAACAGCATGGGACAGCACAGGGATCAGGCACGCCTCTAACTCATTTCTCACACTAAGAGAGGGGATTCAGGCTTTCTCCCAGAAGAACTTTATATATCTGAATCTCCTTCCCAATAAACTGCTTTCTTAATAAACTGCTGCCACATATAAATGCTGACTGTTCCCCGACTCAATACCCACCCAATGTTGTCATTGGGGCACTGCTACCTTTGTACACTGCCTATACTCACAKTGCTAAAAAGAAGCAGACTGTGCCCCTTTAATAAATTACACCATAAATTTTACAGACTTTACCCTCGTGAGTTCTTAAATCTTGCTTTGGTTATGCAACATCATCTTGCAATAGGAAACATCCTTCAAATGTTTAGGTTAGAGGAACAGGATTTAATCCACCGAAGTTATTTTAAAGTGTAATAAATAAATAAAATGTGCTCTCTCTTCAGAATGAAATATGACACGCACAAGGGAGACAAGCAGTTTTGATAACTGATAAAAGGGCCAGTATTTCATTTTCATTTTATCCAGCAGCTGTTTTCTGTCCCAAAGATGTGTTATCTGTGGCAATTGATAAATTAACTTAAAAAAAAAAATGTAATGGAGAGGTTGCTGAAATTTTCTAATTTTCTAGYCTGAGAATTAAAAAAATAATAATAATTATTTGAACAGTGATATAACACTGCGCCAGAATGAGATTGTCCAGAAATGTCGATGTCAAGGATGGGGAGAAGTGCCCATCTTTCACCTCCACTGTATGTGACTATGGAAATGTGACTAGAAATTTAGCTCCTACTTCTGGCAATATGGACATATATTTTAGGGCCGTGGAGCGGCCCATTCTGCCTTGCAGGGCTGCTCCTACAAGTTTTCACAGTGATGGTTGTGGTACCTGASAGCCTTGGACTCTACCGTGGAGAAACAGGCCTTGTGTGGACTCCAGGGACAGCTGGGAAACTCATAAACACATGGAAACCATGGAAAACCATGAGACATAGCACTGAAAGGAACGAGTGTCTACGTTAAAAAAAGAACGATAGGCAGATCCAAAGGAGTCCTGGTGGCAGGGTGCACGCACAGCTCAAATTCAAAACAGGAGAGCAAGAGATGCCCCCATTTAGACAAGCCTGAATTTAATTTGGCCCCAATCCCCGAGCTCTCTAAAGGAGGTACAAGCCCTTTAGCCGTCCCGGAGTGACCACCACTATTTTCATGCCTTTCAACGTTGAAGTCGATCCTGCTTCCCGTTCTGCTGCGGTTCCGCAGGCAGGGCTGCTGGGCATGGCTCCCAAGACAAGGGGATGCTAATTGCTCTTTAGGCCAGGGAGGGAGGAAGGAAAGGCCGGTTGTTAAACACCACTCCCCGCACAAACACACGTGTGTGGACACCCCCCTGCAGTGCACAGGGCACCGCCCCAACCTTCCAGGGTTTTTCCATTCTTTTTTTTTTGTAGGTTTTGCCCAGTATCAACAATATTATTTATAAAATTGTGTAATTGCCAATGGGTTTGCCCATAATTTAATAAATACAGTTAAGCTCTTTTCTTCTGCCCAGGAGGAAATGAAGAGTGAAAGGTTTACATTGGGAAGATGCAACACCCAAGAGGAAGCAGGAGAGCTCTTAAGGTTGCTCATGGCAGTTTCCATAATAAAATCTAAGGAGACCCACAAGCAAATCGAGCAGAACCCTTGAAAAGCTGAGAAAACTGTAGCAGAGAAATTCATTTTAGTGATGAATTAATAAGTGTTCAGGGGTCTAACAGCAACATAGTTTCCCAGCAGAAAATGAGACRTTTACTGCACATTGGTGCATGAATACACCCTGACTGAAATCTTGGCTGCCAGCACTGAAGGGCTCAGAGGACCATGTCAGTGAGATGCAATGATCGACTGTGCATCTCAAGGCATCTTTCGTCTTCTAAATGGCAATTCTGAGCAGTGCTGGGGGCTGTTCCTTCAACCGCTGGCACTGTTTTTGGTCTCTGGGGCAACATCCTKGAATCCTGAGATGGAAAAGGGGTTCTCAGAGCCTCTTTATATGTCATGGCATTGCCTGGCTCTTTGATACGGGCTCTGAGCCTGCTTGTATGCCCCACTTGTGAGCAGCAGTTAGCTTCAACCCGTCTTAAAACCAGTTTTCTGGAAGGCACATGGGCTTTTAGCAAAAGTCTCAGTATTGGTCTTAGGACTTGTTGCTTTGCTCTGCAGAATAAAGGGGCCTCACCTGGGGCCCTCAGTCTGGCCTTTGACATAGCAGAGTTAATCCTGATTTCGAGAGGAGAGGCAGACTCATTAATTTTATATATCTTTGTTTATTTTTAGAGGGAGTTCAGAACTCCCTTTGAATCCCGCATTGTGCTTTTGACCGTCCTTCTCTCTGTGTGCTGTACACAGTAGTTGGACATGGTCTGTAGACCTCTGTAGTTGTTATTTTTCATCAAGAAGATGGCTTTTAGCTGCAGGGGTAAACCTCGCTCCATGCTGGGCAAATGTTGGGTGGAAAAATATTTCACAATAGGAAACAAGTTGGAATAAGTCAGAAAAGAGGAAGTCAACCAATCCACGGTGCTGTTTGGTCTTGGTGTAATATTTCAAAGTTCCCTGTTTTGGAATTATTAGACCACCAAAAAAGTGAAAGGGTGCCAAAAATTACTGTAAAAGGTAATAATTGTTAATAACTTGGCATCAGCTTGCTCATTTGAACTGCATGGTTTTGGCATTCATTAAAGACAACATTGTAAGCAAATAAAAGAGCAACTGCCTGGCACATAAAATTGTKAACCACATCATAACTAAATATTAAATGTGAGTTTTTAATTCAATTTATAGTTTAAATAAGTATCTTTGCAGTAAGTTTAGAAAAAGGAAGAGGAAAAAAAAAAAAAAGAAGAGTCAACCCCATAAACACTCAGTCATAACAAAATTTTAAAGAAATAATTGCAGTGTCCTTGACCTCGGAATGATCCTTTTTCTGAATTAGCCCAGGAATTTAATTAAGGCTTCAAGAAAAGCTTTCATTTTAGATTTGAGTTTCCAAATATTTAGAGATCCAGTGCCCAAGGAAGCCAATGGAAACATTCCCGTTCATTTCAGTGAGCTTTGGACCAGGCCCCTCACATGGCTTTGCATATCTGATTTCAGAGGATGGACCCAAGGTCGCTGAAGGAGAAAATATTCTCCCTTAACCTTATCTTAAGTGAGGCTGTATCTCCCAGGGATGCTAAAGGTGGTTGCAGAGCATGGACAAGCCAGGGGGGAAGAGAAGCTAAGCCARTTTCATCCATCTTGGCTTCCCATTGCCCTGACACTAGATTCAAACAATTGTGTGAGCATCTGATGTCTCTTTTTCTGTCTTTCCTAACAACTGAGCCCATTTCAATGTGCCAGTAAAAGGCTCGTAAATCTATGCAGCCATCTGCTCCCAAAGAAGCCACATTTTCCTACCTCCTCTTTCTCTTTCCAGAAAGAGAATTGTAGGAGTTATGACTCCAGAACATTACAGACTCATCCAGAGGTCACCAAGTTAAGGGACACCTTTCTGGTTTACCTCAGTGGCCTTTGGATGACGTTCTTCATTGCTCTTAACAAGTCAGTCTTCACCAGGGCTGATATCTGAGGCCTCCAGCAATTTCTTCTTCTCAGGAAGATGCTGCTTCCCATCACTGTAGCTATCAGAGGCTGATGGTTATGGGGCTGCAGATTGAAAAATAAAAACGAAATGCTCAAGCAGAAAGTTGCTGAGGAGATCCCTGCACACTTTCTCCTCCTGTTAGGTTTGCAGTGAAGCAGCTGGCAATTTTGCTTGAGTCAGGACAAAATAAGGACAAACTGGGAAACAAGCCCTTTCCCTGATTGCTCGATCCCAGCACACAGTCAGCAGTGTCATCTTTCAGAAGAAATTTCTGCACACTCAATAGTATCAATGTCCTCTTATTTTGGTTCAACAGAGGCCTGGTTTATTACACGGCTTTTGTTTTTATTAGTGAAATGCACTAAACTGTTTTCTCAAGAGCTGCCAAACAGCTTACAACGTAATACTATTAAATTCGAGGTCCTACTGGGAAAAGTAATGCAAACTTAATTAAAGTTAACCAGAGTTTTCTCTTTCTGTAGCTCTGTGCTTTGCTCTGTTGGAGTTTGCTTGTAAAGCACTTGCTTGCTCAGTACAGTGGCTGTGCTGGGGCAGGAAAAGGTGATGCAATCCAGCAAGGACTGCCAGGACAACGGGCAGGAGAAGGCAAGAAAAGAGAGGAAGAAGGAGCAATAGCAGGGGGAGGAAATAAAATGACTCTTTGCCTTCTCTTGGGTGAGACGGCYCAACTCTCATGTTGAGTTTCGTGGCATTCTGACAGGGAGAAATTTTACTTTGCTCTAATATTTTGTAGCATTTCACTCTTTTTGCCCTTTTATCCCCACCATGTCCCATATTGTGCCTTCTGCTTACCACCAGTGCAAAAATAAGAAGTAAGACCCATATCCTGGCTCCTCACAACTCATTACATAGCCCATGGTGTTTTAGGGCAATACATGACACCTGATGTTTGGCCAGGTAACAATATGGGAAATTTGATATTCTATCACATATTTTCCTGGTGCAGGTGTTCTTACCCTCTTAGCATTGCCTTCTTGTGCTGTGTGCTTGTCCTAGGACTTGTTCAAGAGCTGGCGTGTTCCCCACTGGAGCTCAAACATTTCGGTGGGGGGATGACAGAAAGTCTGAAATTCCTCTAGAGGTGAATTCTGGCCGGTGAGCCAGAATATTACCAGGAAAATAAAATAAAATAAAATAAAATAAAATAAATAAAATAAAATAAAATAAAATAAAATAAAATAAAATAAAATAAAAATAAACCAAAACATCCCTGAGGATGCCATCATTTTTCTGTTGGCAGAATAAGCTAGAAATTTGGCAGCAGCTCTGGGCCACATGGTGGGAAAGGCAGCAACCCAAATGACTGTCGAAGAAATGCAGGGCACTGTTATCCACCAAGGCAATGATAGGCTGGAGAGCAATGATTTGTTGTCAGGCTTTTCAGCCAAGCTCTTTAATTTTCAAGAATTATTATTATTATTACTACTATTGTTTTTATCTCAGGGGCTATCATGCACTTTCTGGAGTCCCAATGAGTTTATTGCATATAGCATTATTAGCAGCATTGGCCGAAAAATGCAAAGAACTCCCATAATGGGTAACCTTTTTAAGGAAAACCCTCTTAGAAATTGCTCCTGTGCCTGCTTGGTACCTTCAGTCTAAAGGATGAGTTGTCCTACAAGTTAACAAGTAGTAACGAACCTTTATAGGTGAAGTTTAATCTATAAGTTACTGACTTAGAGCTCCTCTTCTCAGATCAGAAGGAGTAGAGTTTTCATGCAATCTTTATACTCTGTTAAAACACCAGGAATTTTGAATTTTATTTATATATATGTATATATTTACATCTGTATTTAATATATATATTCATTTTTTATATATAAAATATAAAAAAATATATATTTTATATATATATATTTATACACAGTAGAAGTGATGACAGGCAAAAAGTGTGCTGAAAATATGCAAACAGAAAAGGAAGTGACTTTAGCAATGGAATGTTTTCATTTTTTTATTAGCTGTAGATAATCTCTTAAATAATATATAAGACTTTTATCATTGCCCGTTAATAGTAGATATCTGTAATAACTCTGAACAGTAATCCCCTTGCCATAACCATTTCTCAGCTAAAATTTGGACCCCTACAAATATACACATTATCTTTTCTGTACAGTGAGTCTGAAATCCCTTATTGCAGGGCAAGAGCTTTGCTCCTGCTGAGACTGAGACTTTCTTTTTTTAATTGATATGACAGAAAGTAAAATGATGTGGCCTTGGCCAACTCATTTAGCCTGGTCTTTCTCTCCCACATGTTAAATTATCTCTGCCCTGTTTGCTGAGGGTGGGCCAAGGGGTTGGATTCAGCTATAGCTGCGAGGCACCTGGATGCTGTTTAAATGAGAGTGTAAAAATACATATGCAAGGTAGACAAAAAATCCTCTGGGAGAGATTTCTTGTGGAGACAAAACGTTGTTGCCAGGCCCTTCCTTTTTTTCCTTGCTGCCATCTCATGGCAGCCCGGGGCAGTAGCAGTGGCAAGCTGCTCATCACCTGCACCTGGGCCCTGCTGAGAGGACACATGGTATCTGGCTTGATAAGAGGGACAAGAATAGCAATTTGGTCCTCGGGGAATTCATTTATTGGACAGGTTGTGAAGCCACCACTTTCCCTTGTGTTGCAAGTGTAGGAATTGCCAAACACACTTATTGCTGAAAAGCCCTAAGTCCTCGTCTGCAGGACACTTCCTGACCAGAAATGAGCAGTGGGACATCTCTTTCTTTCCACTACCCCTGGAGAACAACATTTTTTGGGAGCAAACTACGCCTACATGGAAAGTTCCCATTTCCTCCTCAAAATAACAAAAAAAAATATAYGGCTCTTGTCTCCTCTGCTCCACGGCTGGGGCAGGTTCCCACTTGCACTATACCCTGGCCCTTGCCTTGGCCCGCTGCCCAAAACTCCCGTCTGTTTTCCAGACAGGAAATATGAATCAAAATAACATGACATAAAAACAGTAATTAGCTTTTGTGTGTGAGGCTGCTAAGGCCTTAATGAGGAACAGGCTTGTAATAAAACTCTTGGCCATTCTCGCCAAAACTTACTCTCTCTCTGTCACTCTCTTGCTTTTTAATTCATCATTTATTTTCTTGGAAGGAAAAGTGAGGAGAGAAAGAGACACTATCTGCAAATTGATCTTCCCCACCCTTGCTAAATTAGCAGGGAGCCTGTAAATATTTTGACAGTTTTTTTCCATTTATTTGGGGCTTTTTCTCCCCCACCCAGCATGAACGTCTCCCCTCAGGTTCCTTYGCTGCCTTGCATGGCATCTGAAGAGCTTGAGCTCCAGCAGTAGCCCAGGGCTTCAGGTCCTACAGGCCACCTGGGACTACCACACTGACCCAGGAYATTATTTTCCAAACAATTACTTTCTCACGTGACACAGGACAACTGCAATGCCACCAAACATCACTCTGTGTTTGGGGAGAGTGAACGGTGTTGTCACAGAGCAGGTGGTCACAATGGAGACAAGGGAGCTCTGCCAGCACCAAAGGTTTGGCTCTCCTAGCTCCAATCCAAAGAAGCTAAAATGAGAAATATTTCCAGCTCCTTGCGTGCATCAACGAGTTCAGGTGGTATTTCTGTTGCCAGAGGCTTCACATTATAGTAAAAAACTGCTACCTCCAACCTGGCACCGTATGAGCTCAGATTAGGAGCTGAAATTGGACCTGCCTCAGGAGCGGTGCTGAAGAGAGTGCCTGCTGTGAGCACTTAGAAGGTCTGCAGTGATTTACATATTCCTGGGCTTTTCTTCAGCAGTGCAACCATATTGACGGCAGAAATTGCTGTCTCCTTTCCAGATAGCTGCATCTAGTGATGAGTGATAGGATGTTGTAACTCTACAGGAGCCAGGGACCACCAAGCACCCTACCGGCCTCGGTCCAAAATATAAGCCTACTTTGGTCCAGCTTTTTCTGACATAAACCTATAACACTGTCTCTTTGTATAGACTCTGATGACTTTTCCGTATGTGGCTCTGCCAGCAGGACTGAAGCTCCCACAGTTTTTCATGAATTGCAATTTAAAGGTTAAGTCCCTCTATTGTCAGCCCGTTCAGAGCTGCAGAGCACTGAGGCAATTCAGTTGCATGTGTTCCTAGAAAATAATAATAAAAACATTCTGGAATCAGTCGTGATCCATCCACATAATGTCCGGCTCTCTTCTTTGCTCCTGATGGTGAATTTATGGGGCAAGTGATTGGGGACCACAGGTTGCGCGTAGGGATATTTGAAGGTGTCCATAGAGTATCTGCTCCCATGGAACAAGGATGGACCCTCTCTGAAAACGTTCATCCATGGCAAGGACTAAGCTCAGGCCAGTGGACACTAGAGGGGTCCTTACCAACTCAGCAACCCATCTGCAGGAGCACCTTGGCCTGATGACAGACAGTTTCCATTGCTCAGTACTGTTCCTCCCAGCTGGCAATGCCACTTCTGCTGGCGACAGAGAAAATATCTTATGGGAGACCTCAAATTGTGCTATAATTTTCAACTGCTGTACATGATACTATCAAATTAGAGCTAGCAGGAGGGAAAAAAAAAAAAAAAAAAAAAAAAAAAACCCTTTCCCTGGCAATTTTTCAATGGAAAATGCCATCCAGTTGAAATCAAGACTTCCAATCAAAAAGTGTTGTTGTCAATGAAATTTTATTTCATTTGTTTCATTTTTGTTAATAAAATGTTTTCATTAGGTTGAAATATCATGTCTGGACCTTGTTGGAACAAAATGGCTTGATTTTTTGGTACTGAGAGCCTTTTCATAACAAAGGCAATTTAATTTTATGTTTTGAATAATTTATGTTAAAAGGAGGCTGTTTTGTTCAGATTTAATTTTATCAGAACAGACTATTTCAATTGATCGCAAATTATTTTTAATGTGGTTGAAGAGAAAATGTGTTTTTCAAAAGTTCTTTTTTTTTTTTTTTGATCTGGCACTAAACCTAATTTTGAGATGTCAGAATTTCTAATGGACTTCCAATGAGGTTCAGCCCATTCCATGGCATAAAGCAAGAAGAAAACCCACATGAAACAATCAAATCAATGTAGACATTTATTACTTGTGAGAGCTATAAAAGCATCACATGGCTTTCTCATAAAAAGTCATAAACCCTATTTACAGTCCTTGCATTATTATTCTAGTAACTAAAACCAGTGACTCTATGAAGTGCACGAGTGTTCAGCTAACTCTCTCACAAATAGTTTGAAAATGCAAAAAAAAAAGCTTCCTGTTTTCAGAGCAGGGGGAATTGTATTTTATATGTACTTATTTATTGTGTTTAGCCCTTCTATTTATAGTTTGGCCTTTACCCCAAAGGTCAAAGTTATAATTACATTGAATTCATAATAGCAAATGTAGAAATTAAACTAGTTGAATGCACTCATACTTTTGTGAAAACTTGTGGTATTTAGGTTACAAATCAGGATTCAATAGGGGTAAATCCTTAAAAACAGGAAGAGAACAGCTTAACCCCTGTATACAATGGAGCATCTAATACTTATAGCCTTAGGCAATAGGTAGTTACAGGTGAAATTTATTTGAASTGAACCTAAAGCTCTAC
This sequence comes from Nothoprocta perdicaria, assembly GCF_003342845.1. Classification (NCBI taxonomy): domain Eukaryota; kingdom Metazoa; phylum Chordata; class Aves; order Tinamiformes; family Tinamidae; genus Nothoprocta; species Nothoprocta perdicaria. The sequence continues at coordinate 3,824,865 of NW_020455533.1, forward strand.
AAGACATGTGAAAAAAATCAACCAGGTTTTGGATCAAGTCCAGGATTCTCCTTTTTAGAAACAATAATAAAAAAAAAGAAATATTTGAGATGATTTGTTTATTGGTCAAAGTTCTTAGCTCAGTGAAATCAATGAGAAAAAGGTCAGCTCCAGAGAGAGAGTTTGGTTGTCCGGTTAACCAGCAGCGTTGCCATTGCAAACACATTGTATGTGGGTGTTGTCATCTCTGGAACAATGTGCCGAAGCTCCTAGACTGAAGCCAAGGCTTCCCTCAGACTCTCTAATGCGAAGAGCTTTTACATTGCCTGCAAAAATGACGCCACCTCCTTCTTTAGGAAGAGTTCAAAGCAACTCCAAAGCAGAATCAGCTGGAAATGTTTGCAGAATTTTGTTTTATTAGAGTCCTAAGTGAAGGGAAGTTCTGCTGCTCGTATTTGATTTGAGCATACAAAACTTGGGCTTAAGGAACATGGTCTTCCTGACTGCAACATAAATGCTAATGTTTTCTTTTATTTTCTCTCATTTAGCGTYCTCTGCAGAGCCAACAAGTTCATCTAAGAGGCAAGAGAGCTTTTCTGCTAGTCAGTGGAAGAGCTCTGTGACAGGCTCCAATGTCTGATACGTTTCTTGCTGGTGTAACTGCTCCAGCATCAGAATTGACGTGCCCAATTATAGAAGCTGTTTATGACCTTGCCGTTGTTATTTTCACCTCTTTGCTTCCATCAGGGATCCATATGTGAGCCCAGGCAATTTTCCCTGCAGATCTGGGAACTTGGATCCATTGACTGAGCTCAGCCAGATACTGATTTCCAGAGGCTGGTCCGTGGCTCAGGCCCATGTCTCAAAAAGGGAAATATTGAAGGAAAGCCCTAGGCAATTTAGAGATCCATCACACACCTCCGTGGGTATGGTTGGATAACCCACAGTCGCTCAGCTCACCTGAGAGCTTTTCCCAAAATGGTACTTGATAATGTGATAAAATTACTTGGCTACCTCTTAGGAAGGGACGAAATGGTTGAGCCATGCAAAGTGAAGGTTGAAGAACAGTTTGGAGGTAGCAAGTTTAGATGCAAGTGGTATGAGAACAACTCAGAATTCCAGCACATGCATATAACTAGACGAGAGGGACAACACTGCTGGCCTTAGCCTGAGCCGTATTCCCAAGCAGCCACTCAAATTAGATAGTTGAAAGCTAGTTTAGCTCCCCCTTCAGAGAGGAGATGCCCCTTGGACCACTTTGGAGCGCTCTCCACGAGGCATGCGTTTCTGATTTGCCTGGGGTGGTACAAAGAAACCCATGCCATGTCCTCCTGTATTCCCGTGCCCACCCGCAGCATTCCCCACTCTTCAAAGACACATGGTATTAGTCTTTATGATTCAATTATTCTGCGGTAGAGCTTGGACGTGTGCAATAGAGTGAAAGCCTTTGGGAGACTATCAAAATTTAATAGGGAAAGTATGGCATTTCTTAATTTTTACTTCCAACCCTTGCTGTCAAATGATTTGTTTGCTATTTTTATAAACACACTATAGTACCACTAGGGAGGTAGGGGGACAAGAATAAACTGAGCCGACAAATCCAGTTGCAAAACAGAAGGACAGATTAACCCCTTGAGTGCCACTCATTGGGGTTTCCACATGTTCAAAACCAACAAGCAGGTCTGACAGGATTTTTGTACTGGAAATCTGCCTTTTCCCAGGCAGCAGGGCATGCTGAGGTAAGACAAGCAAGAATTTGTGTTTGGAATTTCAGATACACTAGTTGCTATGCTTGTGGTTAACTGTCCACAGTATTTTGTAGGCAATTATTCTGCAACCTTGGCTCTGTTCTCACTCTTGGTTTCTCAAAAATAACCCTGGACATGGAGATGTTTCCTGTTGTGCCCTGTCTCTCACTGGCATTTTGCATTTTCTGCTCTCCTTTGCTTGTTTCTCTGGGAGTTGTTTGTCCAGCTTTTCCATTCCTTCAGTTTCCCCCAGGACTTTTACAATCAGCCTTTAGCATCCTTCATCTCCATGCTGGCTAAGGCCTTGCAGCTTGAGTCTTTCTCCTTACTCTTTCTACCTACCAAGTTCTACCCAATCACAACCTCCTCTTCTCCTCTACCATTCTGGACAAATGTCCCAACCTGCCCTCATCCTCCTTCTCTTTATTTGTTCCTTCTTTCAGTAGCTATTCCTCAAATCCAACTTGTTCTTTTCCAAGGTTTCCTCCTCTTCCGAGGTCTTGCTCATCTTGCACACAATAAAGCTCATCTAACGCTGGACCCTTTTCTACCTCTGTCTTCAAAACCCCTCTGTCAGCACATGTAACCTAAAACTTGACTTTTAAACAGCTCTCTGATTTCACACTTCCTGCTTTACCTGCTTAGACTCTCTGGGCTGACATCTGGCAAGGGCAATGTACAAACCAGGGCTTTATTTTACACTGGAATATTCAAAAGCACACCACCTTATGACTTTTCCCTTTGAAATGCAAAAGCAAGTCCACTTTCCTTTCCCATGTTGACTTCTCTGTCTGGAACAAGTGGCATTCCTCTACCAAACACTCAGCACTTCCTCCTCTTCGCTCTTATTCTGTTCAACTTGCAAGGAATTTGCTACACACTTCCTTTTGGAGATCCAAAAGCTACACAACGCTAATGTAGCATTGGACTCGTCATAGGTTGGCAGCAATGAAATGCTTCTTAGTATTCAGTACATTTAACTGGCTGCTTTAGCACCACCTGTTCTCCAACCCAGTCTACTTACACACCACAATTTATTTTTGTACTAATGGGAAAATACCCTGAAAAATAAATTGTGTGCTTTTCATGTTCAGTTATTTCCTTAAAGAGATGGCCTTGGAAGAGAACCCTGAGTGGGTCTTTACCTATGAATCACTGTCTGCAAAGAGTCTTTAGCTCCAACTGCAAATGCCAGCATGTTAGGAGGAGATGTTCTTCATTGTGTGCATTTGTGCAGCCAGAGAAACAGTAATTTTAAAGACAGTCAAGAAAAGGTCAAAAAGAAATAATATCACTTTACAAATACAGGAGACAGTCCCAAATCCTGTTACGTTTTGTACAATAACAGTTTTGAAAGCTACTACATTCACATAGCTGTTATGTAGAAGATTTAAACTACCGTGGAAAATTAAAAAAAAATAAATTAAAAAAAAGAGAAAGACATTAAAATGTGGTTGCTCTTTCACTTTCATCCTCAGTACTTAGACTATGTTTGTTTCCAATTACGGAAGCAGAAGGACAGGTACACAATGCGGGTAGGAGAACTATCCCAAATGTCAGTTCTTTAGAGAACTTCGCAAGTGTGCAAACATTTTGGGAAACTTCATTTTGTTCCACAAGTGTGTAATTAAACAGAAGCTTCCTGATAGTCTCACCAAGCAGGTCGTTCTGGACACAAAGACACTGACCACTGCACACTCAAAAAAATCTATAATGCTCTTTACACATTTAAGGCATAGCATTGASTCCTGGCTTTGTGACTGGGGACTCTGCAATCAATCTATAAACTATCCTACCCTGAGGACCCCAACCTTCTGCCAAGGCTGAATTTGAAGGGTTTTGGGGTATTTTAAAGCCAGATGTCTCTGTAATCCTTGATTCCTGTTAACCTCTTCACGCGAGCRGCTTTGGGATGATGAGAAATGTTTTTCTAATAAAGATTCCAACCTGACAAGCATTGAGCCGCATGGAAAGCGGACCCTGAAGGGCTCTTTCAGAGCTCTTTCACTGAAGTGGATCCAGATCAGTCAGACCTTTGTGTCAATGCTTGAATAGCTGCCTCAGAAAGATCCTTTTTGAAGCCGTCCCTCTCTGCGCTGCTCTGCTGACGGAGCCCTCGCTCATATGCATTGAGTTTTGTGGGACGAGGCAGGGCTGAATCCAGCTCGCTCAGCTGTCAATACAAAGACACCCAATGACTTTGTTGGAAGTTGGCTCAAGCCTTGAGTSTAATGCTTAGCATATAGGCTCTGCCTCATGCTATCTGTATGTCTTGCCATGCAAGCCTTAGCTATGAAGTCGATGTTTGAAACCTCTCATAATTAGCTTCAGCTCCACTCTTACAGAAACATGAGTCCCAGTACAAGCAGCAGGAGGAAGAAACAGAATTTTTTCATCACATCTTGGCAGATGTTTCTCTTTCTCTCTTAGTCCTAATCTTGATACTTGCAATCCTTTTTTTTTTTTTTCTTTCTTTCTCTTTTCTTTTTCATTTCAACCATGACTTGAAAAGATTAGAGCCTGACTAGAGCCTGACGTTATTACTTAAAGAGACCTCTTCCAATGGGGTATTCTGCATGATTCAAGTGGGAAAGAGTGGTGGTGACTGAAGATTTTTGGAATGATGGCATTCATACTACGTGATTTCACTGGACGTAATCTTTTGCCTGAGGATACCAGGGGCTGGGTTTTCTCTTCCTCACTCCTGCTTGGTCATACTTTTGTCCATGAGTAAACCTCAGCGGGACAACTTGCAGAGTAAGGCAATAGACAGAGGTTGCCAGACTGTTAGATTTTGTAACTTTCTTATTTAATGAAAGTCTTGGTCCATTTGAGACTTTTTATAGCATGTATTTCATATATATAACATGTCACTCATTTTTATGCCTTTTTATTGTTACTGCTTTGCTTAACGTAACACTGAATGAGATTTGACTGTTTTATGGTAGGAAATCACAAGAAAAATAGTCTCCAGGGACAGATAGGAGTTTGTTCTGGTGCAGCAGTAGAGAGGTGACCCAGCAGTCCAGCAGCTGTGGAATTTGAGAGATGCCCCAGTGGGCCGTTCAGCTAGGACAAGGATTGAGCCAGTACTGAAGACTTCATGTGTGACCAACTCTTGGAAATGTCAGCTTTGACAGAGGAGCTCTGGGAAGTTGAGTTGCTGCTGTGTGAGATATGACTGACCTTTATGGAGTCCCTCGTCTTTCTGCCAAGAATTGCTACCCCTGTAGCAATGGCAGCAGGAGTAATGCATCACCTTCTTGTTCTGCAGTCCATCTTAAAAAGGCTTAAAATTGCATATGAAGACATCATATGAAGATATCGCATGATGAAGGGCTGTGGAGGTTGCRCAGGCTCTGCTGCACCTCCCTCTGAGGACAGTGACCTCTTGTAGAAGGGCTGTTGAGAATCTCAGAGGTGGGAGCACCACRCTTGGACCATTAGACCTGGTGGCTTCACACATATGAGACAGAGCCCTTGTTACTATGGTTTAGGATTTCAGCCAATGTGAACTAGTTGCTAAATGTCACCACTGCGAGTTTATTTCTTAGGAATGACAGCTCCCTGTCATATTCATTAAACAGACAAGCATTTAACTTTGCTTGTAGAAACGGGATAGCAGGGCTATGAGCCCAGATAAGAGAGCAGCAAGGCTAACAGACCTCCTTGCATCAAGAGCTGTTGTTTCGAGGACAATGTCCTCTGGATTAGTACTTGGTGTGAAGTGACAGTGAGGGCATGCACATAGGAGAAGGATCCAGTTTTGAAGGGCAATTACTGCTCCTCTAGTCTGCTGTAATGAGGRTCAAGTATGAGCTATCATGAAGCCACAGGGTTGAAGAACGAATCTCAGCTCCCTTCCTCTTGTTCTCTGGCTTTGAGTGCTGGCATTTAAAAGCTCTCTAGGTTCCCAGTGTATTTCCCGTTCTCATTCTAGGGTTGACAGTATGCTAGGCTTCAAGGCAAAGCAGTACCCACCTCAATAYTGCAGCCGGGAAATGTATTTTTAAGACCAAAAAGCTGAGATTTGCATATCTAGTTGGTTTTAGTAATTGAGCCAAGCCATATATCTTATTGGTATTTTTACTTTAAGTATATATAGCTGCCTGTTTACATTTACAAATTATATTTAATTTACATTTCTCCCCCAACACAGATTTTTATTTTGGAGATAAGCTCTAATCCATTTACCCTTCTACGAAAAAAAAAAAAAAAAAAGAAAAAGCTTGAGCACATAGTGAAGAAATAATTAAAGTCTTAGCTATCCTGCATGCTTTACACAACCCAGTTACTGCACTGCATCTACTGTACTCTTAGCCTTGCTCCACAAAACATCCCTTCTGCCCATCAAGAACAGAAATCAGCCTAATTCATGTAGTCAGGCTATTTAGACCTTGAACCATTTTTCTCAGCTATGGTTATGTACAAGGTCTAAACATTTTCCCTGAGAAGCACAAACAACCTTTACCCCTCTGTTTGCACATCCTCTTGAGGACCTTGCATAAGAACCTTTAATCAGCACCATATTTTGAGGATAGTCTCTTTTCTATTTCTTTTCTTTTTTTTTTTCCAGGAAAACAAGCAATTTCTGGTCTATGCTCACATTTTTATTTTCATGTTGCCTTTGACACATGGAATCCTGACAGGCCAAGTTGTAGTCATTTCCTTGATTGGCATTAAAAGTAAATTTGCAGCTCGTGTTTCATTTCCAGTYGGCTGCTCTGAGTTTCAGCTCTTTCACGAGATAGATGCAACTGGAAGAACTTGGCAGGTTATGTTTGCTTAATGAAGACCAGGCTGCTTAACATATCTGATACTTACACAAGAAATCTTCCGTTTGTTCTTGCTTCCCCCTAAAAGCTGGGATTATGGATCACCTGGGCTGAGAGGAAAGATTCCYTTTTCAGGAGAAGAGGGTTGTTCTACATTTCAAAGTGAACAGACACAGCAGTAACTGTGTGTTTCCTCAGACCCTGGAGGTTTCTATGACCTTTCAGAAAGATTGTGGGCCACCAGAAGCTAAATATTCTTCCTTTGGTTAGTTTGACATGAGTTATGACTCTGGAATGCTGAGGTCCGTGTTCCTGATATATTTAGGTATAACGAAGGGTTCTAACATAAAATTAGATCTACAGATTGCTATCTGGCAAAGYGATGGCTGAAAAATGACGCATGCTGCAATGTGATGGAGTTACAGTCAAAACCTGGTAGCTCAGTGGCCCACAGCTACAGAATCTGCAAATTAGGAAGCTCTTTTCCTCAAAACTTTTCCACACTTCCCAGTAGATCTAAGCTGATTTGAAATAGCACGGCCTAATTTCTCCTTGGAGCCAAGCAGAGGCAGAGGAGGTGAGCAGCACACAGCCCCCTCACTGGATGCCCTGGGTGAGGATGCAGTTGAGGTGTGATGGAGAGGGAGGCTGCAGGACACTCTTCCCCTGATGCTTAGGGCACGGTGGAGCCTGGTTTTGCTTCAATATTTGCCTATATTTGTGACTTACTAGCATTGCTGTAGAGTGTAGAGCAAATCCATTGTATCAGAGCACGATATAGGTCCAAAAAAGGAGAAAGGCAGTGGGGTAGATATACACAGCAAAGAGAGGGTGGGATTGGCAGGTGGGTCAATAAACCTAGAATATTTAAAGCTTAATGGAGAAATTGTAGTGAAGATGTTGATGGGGTATACAATCTTCCCAGGGAAGCTATGGGTGTATCAGTTCATTAGGAAATCTCTCCTTGGATGGGCTGGTTTTTGCATTTGGAATGTAACCAGTGTTCTCCTTATGCTAACGATGACCRTCATGATGAACGTTCCTCTACAAACTGTCCAGCCAAATATAAACAATAAGAGTAGTTTCATTTTATAACTGCAGGAAGCAGAGATAGTTCTGACCGTGGATGTGAGAGTGATAATGGTTTCCAAATCTGGTTTCACATTCATGCCCAACATCTGCTTTGGCTGAACCCCAGTAGGAGTACATTATTTTCTTTGGATTTTGGAAAGTGCTAAAGGTTTTCTGAGCAGTCGTGACTGCACTGCCTTTCCAAGAAGAACCAATACTGACTTTATGTCTTGGAAATTAGTGTTCTTCAACATGCTCTTGACCAGAAGAACGCACATGGGTAAATTGGTGCTTCATTACAGCRAACTAGACTTGTGCTCTTAATTACGTGTTTTCATTATTCCAATACAAGCTAAAAACCTCAGACATGATTATATACTGCCTTTTATCAGGTTGTATGAGAATGAGGATTAAAAATTCCTTTTCTTCCTATTTTTTTAACTCAACTGCATTTCTTACTGTGTCACTTTTAACTCCTGTTCCATGTGTCATCAAGAATCCCCAAGCCTAAAGCTTGGATCAAAGTTGAGAAGCTTTGTCCATCTCTGTCAGAAGTTTTGTACAGAAATGGATAAAGAATATATAGTGCATGATATATAGAGGTCCTTCCTAAAGCATTCGTTTTTCAGGAAGAAGGAAGGGAAAACAGACATCCAACCTGAGTGCACCTTGCTTTCTGAGGAGCACAAACAGCTCTTTGAATGGARAAGAACATGTCAACTACATTCAGTTCCAACATTTGCCAGAGCAAAACCAGTTTTTGGCTTCTGGGCAGGGAAAACTGCGAGAAATTGGAGGGCCAGAGAATTTCTTGTCGCAGGCAAGGCAATTCTGTTTATTCTGGCACGGTGCCCTTTTATTTATATGAACTTGCAGCCGKTTTTCACTGTGCAAGGCCATCCCCTAGAGAGTCTATTTCAGGAGGAAATCTGTCTGAACTTTGATGAAAACTGTTGTGATACCTCCCAGTTCKAATTTGCCCTGGGTATATGGGCCATGCAACCACCCACAAAACGGTGAGAAGAAATCCATCCATCGATAATAAAACAATTTAAGAATTTTTTTTCTTGCATGTCAGAACTCTCTGGGTTGCCACCTATGCAAGTTGCACGTCAGTAAAGCCCTATGCCAGCAAACAGAACTAGGGCCACCTAATTAGCCATTTCGGTAGCCATTTGAGCTCCTGATTTGGCTGGAAAATAGGTTTTCAGCAGTAAGTTAACGAAGCAGAGCAACCACATAAATAAGTGCTTGCTGCTGTGGCCATCTGCTGTCGAAGGCCACTGAACAATAGCTATTTTCAGGAAAATGTTTGGCTTCTTATTGGAAATGCCTCTAATCAAAGCCAACCCAATAGGGAGATCATATGTTCATTGGTGGGTGGCCTTAATGATTTTACCATAAAAGTAATTCCAAAAATACACGTATCAGGCACTCCAGCTGTTCTTTCTGTAGCTATATTTGTCGTATATGAATCCACGTGACCAGGCAGTTAGTAGTGATGGAACAGCACCATTAAAGCTGCTAAAATTGTCTTGGCATGAAGGATGATGTGGTGCCCTTTTAAAAAGCCACACGGGAGCCTCATTTTTATGCCATTTCTCACCTTACCTCCTCTTTGGAAAGAAAAGCTAAGGAGACAACATGCACAATAGATTCAGAGGATTTAYCTGGTACCCCACAGTGTATGGCCAGTCCTCTCATCCTAATGATGATATTGGGAGGTATAAATGGTTTCCTACCATCTTCTGACCTATCTGGATTCCATGGTCTGACTGACTCTTCACTGTTTCCTGACCGTGGGGGCACTCGGTGATGTTAATGGATCGTGTGGYTTAAGCACAAATCCAGAAATTGCTGTTTTGTTCACATCAGCTGCAATTACATGGTGCTACTCATTGCCACAGGGTATCAGGACACACAAATTGCTTGAAAAAGAGCTCAGAGACATTCCCAAGGGGTGAATCCATCAGTGACCATTAATAGCAGTGACACGCACGCAGCTTCCAGATGAGGAAATCCTTATGCTGATACTTGCAGTAAACTGGAGGAATATTTCTGAGGAAGAGCTGCTCTTGATTTTCCTTTTGCTTGTGGTATTTYCCTTAGTGCCCGTCACTAATCCTGCCAAAGAAAGATAACATGATCCAGCATGGCCATTCATGCCTCTTTGCATGTGCACATGGACAAATGCTTTGAGCCCTAAACTTGCTGTCATGTCTCATGGGAAAACAAGGTAGTGCTAGAGGCTTTGGGGAACATCTGCTGAAGCAATTTGTGCAGGATATTCCTGCTGCACCTGGGTATGGCCATGTTTGGGTCACCTTGCAGAAGACCTTTTGTGTGTGTGTACTCTTCCCAAAAGATTACCTTAACTTTGACTTTGTCCTTAACTTTAAGGACAAATAAAAGGAAAATATACTTTGCAGTGGGCCCCAGGTAACCCCTGGAATTCAGTTCTGCAGGAGATCAAAGCAAATGTTGTGGATAGAGATAAAGTGGGAAATGTTCTTTAATGTTTGCAACTATGCTGTACCTCAAAGGCATCATGCACCTCGGGCTCAGGCAATGTCTTCACCCCCAGTTTTACTTCTGATTCACAGGGTTACCAATGTACTGCAGTTTTCCTTGTACTTCCTGACACTCTGCCATTGTAAAAACCCCGGGGATATTGCAAATTCTGACCTAATTCTTCACAAGGCAATTGGCTGGCTCAAAGGGGATATATATGTGATTTGTTGAAAGTATGTCACTCTAATAGGTAAGGTACTTTGGGCACATGCGTGTGCACAGAGACAATGCTCTCATTTTTCCTTTGAGATACGTTTTGCCGTGATTTGTATAACCTTTCTTTTCAGTTTGTTAATCAATTAAACTTCAGGCTTCATCAGAGAGGACTGCAGTATAACAGCAGCCGCTTTTGTTACAAGGCAAAGAACAAATTGATTGATGGTGGGTAATCAAAGTGATACAGAGACTTGGCATAGGTAATATTTACTTTACATCTGTCACTTAAGACATTTTACTGCCAATCAGTGCCTTCAGAAGGCTGGCTGGAACAATAGAGGTCTTTTTACTTAATTCCTCCTATTGACTAGGGCTTACACTGACAAAGTTCACTTGCTRTGTAATCCTCAAGGCATGCACTCGCTGCTGCAGCCAAGTTTTTAGATATATATCCCCCTGTGTCAATGAATTGGAAAAAAAGCAGCTCATCGGAGCCAAAGCATTGAAGGTGGTCTCTGAACCGGAGCCCGTGGCGGCCTACGATTGGCGTTGTCCGCTTTTGGAGGTGTCAAAGTGATAGGAGCGCCTACAGGAACCCTCCCTGCAGCTGCTGGAGATGTGAAAGGCCTTTGATGGTTCATTGGTGACCACTGTTTTCAGGTCAAGTCTGGCCAGGAAGATCCTGTGCAATAACAAATGTGAGGGGTGTTGGTGGGAAGGCAGAGGAGGAGGGTTTCATTCCTCTTCTCTCCCTCTGTCTCGCTTCTTTTTTTCCTTTTGTGTGTGTGTGATTCCTGCCTGCTGAGGACACTGGTATTTACAGGATGACTCAGAAAAGCCACAAACCGGGACTGGAGCTGGTGAGCGAGAAAACTATAAAACCCGCCTTGTGTGCAAAATTTCCCCGGTACTTAGTCCCCTGTCMCCATTCATGTGTGATGCTCTTGTTAGATGTCCAAAGCCTAGAGCAGCGGGGTGCCAGAAAAAGCAGCGGCATTTCAGGCATCAGCGAGGTGGGAAGGAAGCTGCTTTTTGCCTTCTTGGTTAAGGTGAGGAGAGCGGCGAGAACAAGGAAGGGTGAAAGAAAAGAAAAAGTCCCTTTCAMGGAGGTGGTTTGTACCTATTGCTTGTCTGCCCGGCACATGCTTCCCTCGTCTGTGAAATGAGGACACCAGAATTGGCAAGGGATGTGGTGGGGAACTGATTGATGTGCCCCATGCACCTGGATGCCTGCTCAAAATCCATGGGAATTCAGTGAAAAGAACCGTTTAAACCAGGGCTTTAGGACCTTCACCGTGAAGAGCTCCTGCAAATAAACTAATCAGGAAATTCTCCAAAATATTGCTAATATTTGTGATGCATTTACAGCCCCAGCTCAAACATGGCCCTCTTTAACCCTTCAAAAGACATCTCATTCTGTTGGATTCCAGTTCCATTGAGCAGCTATCAAGGTGGCTACGGTGCACCTTTGGCCTGTAGCTGGTACTGCTGCAGTTTCAGAGTGCTCTTGGCACTTCCATCCTGCAGTTTCTGGTTTAAACACCATATTAGAGCCTTCTGCTTATGGGTATTACAGACACAAGCTCCTCTAAAACACACAAGTGCTGTAGCCCATTTTTGCTGGGGAACTTCTCAGTCAGACTGCAATATTTTACTAACTATTAATAAGTTTAATCAAAGAACCTAGGGAATTTTCACATATTGAAAGAAGCAGCCTTGTCATTCTAGAGGTTTCTCCTAATGACAGTTTTCTGCTTCCCAAATGGCAGTTTTTATTCCATGCACCTTCTTGACACACAACAAAACTGCTAGAAAGAGTTGAAAATGAAACACCATCTGGGCTTTTCTGGGTTTCAGGACCCTCTGCTCCAAATAAATTTGCTTTTTTTTTTCTTTTCTTTTTTAAGGGTGGTGGGGAAGAAGCTAAAAAAAAAAAAAAAAAAATCCCTGGCTTTCAGCCAAAGTAAATAGCTAACTTCCAAGACATGTCTGTCAGTAAGTTCGCTCTGGAATTTCCTCTGCATGTACTGGAGGGTTCAATTTTTCCATAAAACCCAGCACTCATTATTATGTAAGGGGCACGGACAAATGTTGCTAGCTGGGCTCTGGGATTATGAATGCATTGGTTGGAGGAGTGACAGGAGATAACAGACCAGATTCCCAAATCACTGCGGTCACCCTGGATTCACACAGAGCAAGTTTTTAGCTCTTTTTTACTTCATTGGTGATTTAGATGAACTAGAAATAGGGACCTGCAATTTGAGCATCCCAAATTGTAATATTGCTAAATAGCACTGGCTGACATATGTCACTAGCATGCAAATGATAACACAGTGACAAGATGCGTTATTGTGGTTCACCAACTTTTGGCTTTCGCAGATCTATCTCAGCACCTGGGACCTGTGCAAAAGGTCCCTGTGCAAAAGAAATACGACACTGTGCAAAACAAACTGTGCAAAAAAAAATACGACACGAAACATCCCCGCATATTGCATATCCCTGTGCAACAGCAAGCTCAGCGTCAGCACATTTCTCAGGTTGCGCCGGGGGCTCGGGGTGGCAGTGGGTGTTTCAAGGTCGCGGCCRGGGGACATTGGCAGAGCCGTGCGTGGGAAAGCTGGACATTGCGATACGTCTGGCTGCAGCCCTCGCAGTCACGCTGACCTCCCCAGGARCCAAATCCGTCTTGTAATTGAAAGGGGAGAGCAAAAGTGAACTGGAATCTGCAGCTACAATGTCCAGTGTGTAATCATGTATTTATAGAAACACACGTACTGTCTCTTCGTATGTAAAAAGCACACATATATGCATGTTTTGCAAAAATTAGAAGTGACATACCTAGAGGAGCAGTAGTAAGATATCTGTTTATGATTTTTGGGCTCTCTTTTATCTTTCTTGAATGACTATAGTGTTCAAAGGTTGGAAGACTTGAGCTGAAGACCATGTATGGGACACATCCATTGGAGCCTCGGCTGGAAATACCCTTTACTGCATTGCTCTCTTGCAGTTGATGCTTCAGTGTTGCTCCAGGCAGGTTTGGGCAGTGAAGCATGGCACTTGCCCGTTTTCTTGATGCAGGACCATCCTTGGCATGGATGACATGGAGACAGGTCCACTTCCACAGCCATGTGCTCCTGCTCACTGCAGTSATGGGCAGGAAAGGCTACCGGGCCACAAATACCATAGACCCTTAGGACATCCTTGGAGAAAGACTCCTGTCCCTTTTCTGCCTGATGCCTTCGCCTGAGGGGTGCTAAGCTGGCTGGAGATTCAAGAAGAGCCAGACTTACCCATACGCTTTAAACCCCGGTCCCACCTGAGGTCCCTTAGAAATCCTCCAGCTATCTACCTAGGGCAAGCAATCAAGCRAGAAAATCATATATATGAACTCCTGCTTTGCCATGATGCTATGCTGGAGACCTTCCCATGACACAGTGTGGATATGGTCTCCTGAACTCGCTTCCCACTGTTTCAAACAAGTCACGGCAAGGGAAGGAAAGGRTGAAGCAAAGCTGCATTACTGATAGGTAAAAGGTAAAAGTTCACAAGTCCACACACATGCTTGCTGAATGCTTCCCGACCTGGGATGGATACGGTTTCAGATCGCGCCGCTGGAATGCGTATGGGCTTGGAGAACTCCGAGCGGGAGGGATGAGCGGAGCCCGCAGCAAGGAGGAAAAAAGGAGAGAAAGGGGAATGCTGGAGTGGGGTAATGCTGTTCYGGCAGCTTCCAGAGATGAAAGGGAGTTCAGGGACATGTGGCAAGCTTTACTACAGTGTTTGCAAGCTACGCTCACGTTAAGGTAGTTTTATTAATCCCATAGGGAGCAACCTTGAGCCTTCCCTGTCTGCAGCTACCTGGAAGTTGTGCCCAAATTCCTTGTAGGTCACAGCTGATCTAGTTGAAAATTCAATAGCCATTTCTTCCCTCTGACTACATAATAGTAATTCATATAGTCATAAATGATTTTTTTCCCAAGAAAGCTCTCCTTGATAGTCAGCCACTGGTTGTCAAACAGAGGCTTGTTTCTTTTCCTGTTAATAAATACTGTCTTTTTTTGTCTGTTTTTGTCTTTTTTTTTTTTTTTTTTTTTTAATCCAGACTTTCTGGAGCATTACCTCACCATCCACAAAGTTATGTCAGGCCTGGATGGAGATAATTCACATCCTGTCAGGTCTGACCTAAGAGAATGGGCTACCTTCCAACGTGTCAAAATATGAAAGGCAAAGTAAATTTGGGTCTATTCGAGAGGAAATTCGGACTGGTGAATATTGGACACATGGATGGAGAGGTGAGGAAGAGATTTACATGGTTGACTTCTGTTTGCTGTCTTGTTCCCTTCACTTCTATTGATTTTGCCTCAAAAGCTTCATATCATGAGCATTTGCTATCTAAACAGCCCACATGAGTAACAACTCTCACTATTATTCATTGGCAGAGGAAAATATTGGGATATTCTTTTGCCATTTCATCCCAAAATGGGAAGGAAGAGTAAAACTCTGATTTAAAACCATCTGAGCCAGAAGTTCCTACTAATTTTGATCGGTAAATGTCAAAAGAAATATTCTGCCAGAAGCAAAATTTGTTGTGCCTGTACGGCTCTCCAGCCATTCTAGCTCCCCATCTCCTAAGGCTGTTTAGTGAGACATTTATCCCTCTCACCATTTGGAAGCTTTTTTAAAAGAAATAAAATAAAATAAAATAAAATAAAATAAAATAAAATAAAATAAAATAAAATAAAATAAAATAAAATAAAATAAAATAAAATAAAATAAAATANAAATAAAATAAAATAAAATAAAATAAAATAAAATAAAATAAAATAAAATAAAATAAAATAAAATAAAATAAAATAAAATAAAATAAAATAAAATAGCAGAGCTTTCTTTGCTATATTGCAGCCCCACTTCTTATGTTGTCAGCTGATAGCCATACAGCAGGTATCATTGCATCCTGTCTACAGCAGTTTTTTAGGTATTCAGTCATAAAATACCACTGGTCTGGAAAATAGCCTAGCTATGTTCCCATTTAAACTAATGTGCCCCAATTACTGATTTCACTAGATTCAGGGTGAGGCCAAAGCCTGAAATTTGCTCTTGCTTTACAGTTACTGGAGACAGGCAGCCAGAAACTCTAATTTCAGATTCTGTTGACCATGTTTTTCCCTTAGGGCTCAGTTCAACTCTGCTCTGAGATTAAAATAAGGAAGAACCTAAATGTCTCACTTTGTAAAACTGACTGTAACTTATCATCTGAACGGTTTTAAATATAAGCCATGTTTACTTGAAATAAWACTCTTTCCAGAGATATGTCACTGTTATTTAGCAAGAGGGATTTAAGTTCTGCTCTTCCCTACGATCTCTACTGTATCTGTGTAAAACTGGTGAAAATCTAAGCGGTTAAGCAGATTTACTCTGGATTTACTAAAAGCAAGGGAGAGGGAGTGTGACTTATGGATATCCATCTGTAGCTGGCAAGCTGTAAAAAAGATGAATATATATATTAGTAAATGCTTCAAATTTTGACCCTGAGTCCCTATGTTGGGACAAATTTCAAGGGCTTCTGCAAGGGRAACAGCTTTAAGATGGAAACTCGTGCAAGTTATTTCTGCTTCTGGTTTGCCCTATGGACCCGTTTGGTTCCTGCTCTTTAATGAAGCCATCAGAAAGCCACAGCATATTTAGCCCAAGGAATTCCAATAAAGGCTTTAGAAAGAAAACGCCAGCGTGCTAGATCTGAGATGACAAGTGTGTTATTACAATCAAATGCAGGCTGGCTAATGTTTGTTTGGGGTGAAGGCAGCTAATTCATGGCAGCTGATTTTTTTCTTGTCAAAATAAAGGTTTTTTACCTGCCTGAATCAAATTATGATTATGACCCTACTTGCTTCCAAATTTTCCTATGGTGCCTGGATGCTTCTTCCAATTAAATGGTCTACAGCCACTAAAGCTAATGGTGGATTTACATGTCATTGAGTGATGCTGGAGGGAGAATTAAAAAAGAGTGAAGCAAAAAATGTCAATCTGTACCTGAGGAAATGCAAAAAGAAAAGAAAATCTCAATGGCACCTGCTTTAGAAATTGTTATTGAAGTCAAGGCTATATGCCACAGAAATTATGTTGCTATTAATGGCTAATGCACCAGGACCCTGACAATGGGATTTACCACAATTAACTGAGAAGAAAAAAAAGTGATCCCAAATCTGAAAGGATTTGGATCCTTTGTGATAAATGGGAGTCCGCAGGGATCACAAGAGCCAGTTAAAACAAAAAGGCATTTTTCCTTTAGCAAAAGACTTAGATCATTTTCCTGGGGAATTGTTTACTTGTTTTCGGACATTTATTAAAAAAGAAAAAAAAAAAAAAAAAGAGTTAGTCGTAGCAACACTCATTTTCCTCCACCAAAAAGAAAAAAATAAGTAAAAATGTTAAAAAGGTCAAACCTGGATTTTAAGCCCTAAGACGTAAATCTGCAACAGGTTCATAGGTCAGTATGCAAGATTTCAGGTGATTATGTGAACCTTGGACTAGTTACAAATGCTTCATAGCAAAGCAAATACAATAAATATCTCGCCAGAAGAAATTTCTTTGCTTTCTTTCCCTGGGTGAAATCCAGGCACAAAAGTGAGGCCAAAATCATTACGTTATGAGGAAGAATTTAAAAAATCTGTTTCAAGAACCTGAACCGAAAGCTGATTTCAGGCTTCATGTGCGTTTTTGATGAGCGTTTGTGGAGACTCAAGCCATTTTACTCATCTCTCCTAAACGAGGTTGCATCTGTTAAGTCAGTCAGCAAAGAGCTGTTGCAAATGTGAAAACCAGAAAAGCCTTCGTGAAAGGTTCAAAACCATTTCTCATTATTTATCATTTACGTGAACTTGCAAGCTTGTTTTCCTGCTGTCTGGAAGCATAACGTACAAGATCTCCTAAATCTTCCACTCTGAGAACTTTGAGTTCCCATTTTTTTAGGAAATTTAACTCAAAACRCGGTGGGACTGGGGAGCAATAGCCAGCTCGCCTGCCTCCCATGACATATCTCCCTCTTAGAGCCAAAGGATTTATATCCTATATTTATGAATAGCGAAAGTGAGAATAATGATGCAGGGGGGAACGACATATTTTTCCCTGACATGCTTTGTCACCCAGAGCTATTAGAGCTCCAAGCARTCAGATTTGTTTAGGCAGGCAGGGTGAGTGATGTGGCCTTTCCTGCGAGGTAAAGAGGTATTTGGAGTGGCACGAAGGGAGCTGGGAACGGTCCCTGTAAGATCGCCCAGAGGAAATAGCACCATGCACAACTGGCTGTTTGCATAGAAGACTGTGTTAAAAAGGGGGRAAAAAAAGAAGAAAAAGAACACACATAGTCTAAAACTATACATATATTTAAAAAAAAAAGAAGAGGAAAAAGAGAAAAAAAAAATAAAAAATAAAAAATAAAAAAATAAAAAATAAAAAATAAACAAAAAATAAAATAAATAAAAATAAAAAAGACTTATTTCATCCCTTATTGAAATGCCTGAAAAGTTTCCCTGCGACACTAAATGCTCGAAGTCATGTCTCCAAAGAGTAGCTCATCATTTCTCAGACAACAGCAGGAATTTGTGGCTGACCTCCTGAGGGAAATGGTCAACTTTCTCCATCTTGCCTCTCCATGCCAATGTTTGCCTTTAATTTATGTTGGTCGGTTGGAAATGGAAAGTTCAGCACCAAAGCTGAAGTGGGAGCGGGGAAATACAGCCTGAGAAAGGGTTTGTTTGTGGGATGTGTTTTCAGGCGGGCTATGGCTTTGCACAAACTAACTTTCCGTGTCCCTTCCAGCCTGTTTATCACCTCGGTGTGGAGCAATCGCGAGGGCTCTGCCCAGATGGAAAAATGAAAGGCTGCAGTAATTGAGGTCAGTTGTTGTTACTGCTAACTGTTTGCAAAGGGGTTTTTTACAAGCTGTCAGGCCACCTCCATATGGTAAGAAGCTCCACGTCTCTTCTAGCCACTGCAGTGTGTTTTCTTTCAAAATATCATAGAGGAAACATATTGCACCGAGAAAGATAGAAGCGATTTTCAGTGAGCATTGGATGCTTTAACTCTGTGACGCGCTTTCCTATCGCAGCCATAACTCATTGGTAGATTTGATCCAGAACATTGTTTAAAAATTGCCCCCAAAGTAGCACATGCCATGTACCTAGCTTAAATGAAGCCAAGGAAAATAAGATGTAAAAAGAAGAGAACACCCAAGTTGAGGTGGCGGCAGTTCACACTCCAGATTATGACACGTAGCAACTGGAGACGCTCTATGCACAATTTGTTGGCCCTGGTTTAGCAGGGTTCTGGGGAGACCAATCTCTGCTGAAGGGTTAGGAGATACTGGGGACCCAGTTGTCCCTTGTGTCCCACCACCCATGAATCCCTGGAACTCCCTTACAACAGCAATGAGAACCTGTCCGTGTAAGACCTTCAACTTAAAATAATATCCAGCCCCCAAATAACTCCATAATTGTATAGCAGCACAGTTTCTGGAGCAAAGTCTTTCCTCTGTGAGTTTATATCCTATACACAGACTGCCCAGAATGGCAAGTCTTACCTGGTCCTCTTGCTTGTGGTATCTCAGCCATGGGTGCATGGAGAGTGCACAGAGGTTGGTCCCATTGCCCAGGGCATCTGGGCACTGTCTTTAGCAGCCCTTGCCATCACAAACCAGGGTCAGTGTATGAAATGCACTGTTTTCACACATCCCGTGAATGCCACCATAAAAAAGGGAACTGGTGCAGTTTACGACTGGGCCTCATGCTGAGTCCAATTAAACCTACTGTTTCCAATCAGGTTTAATGTGAGGATAAAGTGAATGCTCCCTGAGATTTGGAGGAGGATAATTTGTCAGTAATAATAAGTGTAGACAAACAGGATGTTCCACAGTGCAGGGGCCTGATTAAAACCAAATGTGTTTCCAGGGATCCTCTCAAAACTCCTGGCAGCAAACGGAGTTGTTTGCAGGCTGCAGCCTTTTGCAGAGGTTGGCAAGATTTGCAATTATTCTAAAATCCTAGGGAAAAAATAGGAGCTGGGCCATTGGGTCGCTTAAGAGCTGCCTCCATGTTTTTCCTTTTTTTCTTTTTTTTATTTTTTTTCTTTTTCTTTTTTCTTTTTTCTTTTTTCTTTTTTCTTTTTCTTTTTTCTTTTTTCTTTTTTCTTTTTTCTTTTTTCTTTTTTCTTTTTTCTTTTTTTTTTCTTCTTTTCTTTTTTGAGCGTGATTCAGCTTTATAACCAGTCAATGCAAAGGACATCCTAACAGGAAAGGGAAAAAGTCTTGGGTTTTCAGGCTGGCCCTACCCTGCTTCCTGACAAGAGCCTGTCTAGCTGTGCTTAACATTGGCAGAAATACATTTCCTGATCAAAATAGGCTTTTCTACAAAAGGTGAATTCTGTCATGATTAACTTTAACAATTGGCAGCTGTCAGACTGTGGTCCAGAAAGCCATGTCAGCTTTGGGGCAGTTGGCTGAGAAGAAACAAGGAAGGTTTTAAACAACCCCAGGCTTTGGGCTTTAAACTYGACTCAAGATCATTCTAATAACTTCTTTCCTTAGGGGATGAAGAGGGTGAATTTCCTACGAAGGATTTTCTCACTCCTTGGCCAGATGGGAGACTCCTGGTAACTCAACGCTCGTTAGCTAAGTTATAGTCCCTGAGCAACCGGCGGTTGCCTGTTGCTGGAGAGCTGCTTTTGTTCATTAGGAAGGAGCCAGCCTGAGGTCAATGTGTGGAGCAGTTAACGTACTAGCAAACCACTAATTAACCTGATGCAGAAGCAGGAGCCCGTGCCTCTCATTCGGCATCGCTCGGGGCTTGCAGCAGCACAGGGGTCTTCAGCAAGGTGCAGAAGATTGGAACAGGCAAGGACAGAGCACAAAGGCACGTGCAGAACTCAATGCCCCTTCCCGTCGTGTATCTCCATCTTCTCCAGTTTTGGCATTTTACCTTCAGGATGGATCTGRCTCAGTGGAAAGATGCTCTCTGGACCTGCTCCATCCATCTGTCCCATGGGCRCTTAGTTTTTTGCGGGAGATCTTGGGAAAAACTGTAGTGGACCAAAGTTGATTTTTTTTTTCCTTTGAAAGTCTCCATTTCTGACAATCTGAAGGATTTCCCTTGAGAGAGAAAAGAAGGGAAAAGAAAGAACCTGTGGTGGAAAGGCCACTCTGTCACAGGCATCCATGCCCCTTGAGGAGGGGTGACAACAACAAACACATAGAGATGGCAGCAACTCCATCACAAAGCCACATGGTTCATCTTAGCCAAGTCGTCCCAGACAAATAAATGATTTAATTTAATTTAGAACCACAGCTCATTCCCAGGGAAAGGTAATTGGAATCACAGGGGGAAAGAAAAGTACTGAAAAGGAAGGGGCTGAGATGAAGCAAACGAGGCAGCTCTGCTGGATCCTGCTTTTCTCTGGGGGATGTTTCTTGAGGGACAAAACCCTTTCTCTGCACAATAGGGTGGCTTAATCAGCCTGGCTTTCTGCCACTGCTCCTCCTCCTTTGATAACAGGCAACATCTTGGCTTTCTTTTCCTACAATTAAATAAACTAAGTGTGAAATAAGTACTAATATTTAACGTGCAAAAAAATGAAATAAATCTGCAGATGGAGAGCTGCTTTAGACTGGAGATCCAGGCAAACCCAATGGTTTTAGCATCATCACTCCTGCCATGACACCCATCCGTGTCCATCGGTGACATCCAAGTGTGGAGAGTCCGGCTCTTTGGAGAAGGTCCCTGGGGTTTGAGCTCCTGGACAGAGAGGCTGGAAGGAGGCCGGGCCTCCCCTGGGCTGCCTCCTCCCTCCGCAGGGTCACGGAGCCTGGAGGGCAGCCCTGGCTACAGCTCGGCAAGAAAACCGGGATTTGGACCCTCAGGAGGCTCGGGAGCAGCGTGAGACCCTGGGCTGACGGGGAAGCCGATGGATCCGGTGCTGGGAAGGGAGATCGGGCTTCCCCGGAGCAGGTACCATGGACAGAGTACCACAACTGCCCCTCATCCGAAAAATGAGCCTAAAAAAGAGAAAGGAACAACAAAACCAAACCAAGCCCGCACCAGCACAACCGGATCCCTGCACTTCTTCCGAGGTCCAGGGAGAAGCACATCCAAGCGTGAAACTGGTTCAAATCTGGGGTGAAACCGGCGTCTTCCTGACATCATCCAGCAGTGACAATTCTCAAACTGCCACCACTTCTGCCTGGCTGTGGAGGCAAGAGAGGGGAAGTTGCATCTCAGGGCGACGGGAGGCAATTCCTCATTAAATAGCAGCTGTTTGAGATGTTAATACATAATATACATAATATAAACACTTCAGTCAGTGCTGGATTTCCTTTTTACAACCAAGTACTGCCACTAACCTTGTTTAAAATCAAGGCAGAATATTCAAAACTTCATTTCCTTTTTTCTTCTTCTCTTAATCACGTCAGTGGGATGATCATAAGGAGCAATTTAGGAAATTTACTTTTTCTTTCTCTTATTTATTGTTTAAATTTCCTACTCCTGGAAACAGAATCTGGAACTGCTTCTATTTACCAGACTATTTTCTTATCATGTCTCCCCCTCAAAGTGAGTACTCATCCTAAGAATTATTTTGGGGAGATTACTTTTAGTAAGACCCATAAAGCTATAAGATACGACCAAAATAAAATAAGCAATTTTGAGTCTTTTGCTTTAAGCTGCAATTCTCTCCACCCWTTCATGCCTGGAAAATGAGAAAGATTTTTAGCTTGGTTCCCACATGGGTTTTCTTCAGAAAGGGACCTGCCTTCACTGTGTTTTTACATCCCTTTTCCAAAATGCCATCCAAGAGCCTATGCATTGGATAAAATAGTAAGGAGAGAAAGATTCCCTGGGAATGCACTGCAGCTCCGCTCAGCAGCGTGCATCTTGGAAACGGAAGTTGCAAATAAAGCTTTTCTACCCATTTTTAACTAAAAGTAAATGCTCTGAGGCCCCGCTAGAGGGTATTGCTCAGAGCAAAGCGGGGCTGGAAGGCCCGGGAAGGAGGAGCAGAGCCGGAGCCCCTGGTGATGCCGCTGTCAGCCCTACCTGCGGTCCAGCCAGAGCACAAAAGGGAAGAAGAGACCAGTCTAGAAATGCCTCCTCATTAAAAATCTTTAATTATAAAGGAGGTTATTGCTCTTAGAGTCACATGGATTGRATAAGATTGGGAAAAAAAAAGAAAAAAAAAAAAAAGATATTTGATCTTTCTTTCATTCCTTTCCTTCATTTCTTTTCCTTGCTAGTTCTTTTGGCTCTTCATAAACTTCCCTAGACTTTTAAAAGTTCAACTAGGAAGATCTGGGGTTGTTTTGTGCCTGTTTTTTTTTTTTTTTTTTYCYTWMMAAMCMARRRGRAAAAAAAAGAAAGGAAAAAAACACAAAATCATTTGGAACCTTTGGAATTACTGCTGGCATGTGTTGCACTCAACAGGTCAGCAATTGTAGCCTGAAATATTGAGTGGTGGGAAAATTTATGTCTTACCTTGGTACTTTTTTTTTTTTTTTTTTTCATTTTGAAAGCACAAAAATGTATGAAATAGTTAAGTCCTTCTGTGGCGGGCTGAGGGCCAATGCAATCTAATGTGATTACAAGGCAGGGGGTGCTCAGGGTCATTGTGGATCCCAAGTGGGTGATGGCCATAAACTACTTATTGGCCCATTCGCTTGTTTTTAGCACCTTTCCAAGACCAAATGCAGGAGAATGCAGAATGGGGGGTGTTTTTTTATGGGGTCATAGGAGGGAGCTGTCAGAGGCCCCCAGGAATAACATTTTAGGACAACAACTTGGCTATCAATCATCTAGGTTACTGCAAATGAATGCGGGACAAACATGGTCAGATAACAGACAGGAAGACGAAGATAAATGTGCTTTAAAAATTTACAAATTTAGATACAGGAGGGCAAATTTAAGTCCCCGCTTTAAGCACCTAAGGTGCTATAGCTCTTGAAGACCTCTTTGTGCTTTGGGCCCCACGAGCCTTATCTGGCAGAGACATCAGTAACCTCAAATCTCATTGCACTTGGGCTGTGAAGATGCCCCAGGAGGGGCAGGATGATCTATGGGGTTCTACCTATGGGGTAGGTCAGGTCTTATGCCCTAATGCTGCAGTTCTTGCTTACATGACTGCATTGGTAAAGTTAGTGATGCTCCACACCCAAATAAAGCCTGCAAAGCAAGTGGCAAACACAGGGCAACAGTCAGCCCAGATAAACATAAATAAAATACTATTTTTTTTTAAGAATATTTTTTCTCACTTAATTCAGTAGCAAAACTGTCCCTGCTTTCCAGGGCTTTGGATTTTAGTCTCTTGGTGAGGATAGGAAAGTGGTGGTGAGATGATATTCCCAGTTTTATCCTCAGAGCTGCTAGATACTGAGAAAAAAAWTTTTCTTCCTAATCTGGCTCTGTTATATCGGGATTAAGTTAAGGCATGTGAGATTCCTTTCATTTCTCAGCCCTGAACTTTGAGTGTGTCATATTAGGGAAAGTTATGACCTGACTTTCACATGAATAATTCAGTCCACTGTTCTTCTGCATTCTCCTGCCAGCTAAATCACAGTATATTAGGGTTTTACAGGCRGATCAAAAAGGGTGCTGTTCTAAAAATGTGCAGTGTAAACTGAAAGAAAGGGCTCAGATTGCAAGTGTCCTCTGCTGATTATTTTACTTTCTTCTGGACAAAGTCATGCCAATACTCCTATTTCTCAACAGCCCCCCACCTTGAATGCCAGACCCCATAGGAGGCAGGCAGATTTGCTTGTGTTGTAGAAAGGAGAGCTGTTCAGAAAGGATCGATAGTAATTGATCATTTATCAATATGCTTCTGGACATTTCCTTTTATTTTGTCTTCATTCCTTTTCTTTCTTCCTTCCTTCCTTTCTTCCTTTCTTCCTTTCTTCCTTTCTTCCTTTCTTCCTTTCTTCCTTTCTTCCTTTTTCTCTTCCTTTTTCTCTTTCTTTCTTTTTCTCTTTCTTTTTCTCTTTCCTTCTTTCTCTCTTTCCTTCTTTCTCTCTTTCTCGCTTTCTCTCTTTCTTTTTAAAATTTTTATTGATTTCAGTAAGAGCCTAACAGAAGCTCCAATTTGCTCCAGGATATCATGACACTGGGATGAGCACACCAGGTGCAGGTAAACCACACTTCTATTATGTGCTTTCCCACTGAAATTCCACCTTGGAAAAGCCTCTTTCTTGCCGTTGCCTTAGTTTCCTCATTTATAAAAAGAAAAAAAAAAAACCTATTCATTTTTGTTAAAACCTTTGAAATTTATAGATATTATAGAAGACCTAGGAATAATAACAAATGAGACATCATTAAGGTGGCACCCTGGAAYGGGTTTGCTGCTCTCCTTGTTGCTTTAAATAAAGTCTTGCCTTGGGGACCTCTTTAAAAAGAGAGATAAAATTGTGCTAAAGAAAAAGACTGGGGATACAGGAGCTAGACCTTGTTAATTCTGATTAATTGATGTTCTACTCTCGTTAATCTAATCCACATACACCAGAGAGTCCACAGCTATTTCCCTCAGGCTGTTTGCTCCATGTGCCCTCCCGCAGGTCCCAATCCGGATGGTGCTCGGATCCCTATGTTAAGACCTATATCACTCCATACAAATAATCTCTTATTTCTGCTATGAGAACCAGCAAGCCCAACACTTTAAAATGCCCAGCATTGCAATCCACAAAACGAAAAAAAAGAAGTGTGTGTGTATATATACGTGTTAATATATATGTATGTTTTTATATTTATATAAAATATTTTTATGTGTATATGCGTATGTGTGTGTATATGTATATATATGTTCTTTTCCGGACTGGTCAAATTGATCTGGATTATTTTTTTTTTCTGTCTGAAAGGGACTAGATAAATATTTTCCTATAGGGGTCAACAGCCTCAGCCTCTCTACATGTTAAAGAGGCAACTGTGTGTTTAATGGCCAGCTAGATAAGCCCTTATCTAAAGGATGCAACACTTCGCTTTACAGTCCGCACACTTACTTACCGATCGCTAATGGTCACTACGTTTATGGCACTTGCGCCTCAATTGCGGTCGGGACAGCCCCGATTATTTGGGTTATTTGCGGTCGGGAGCTTGTCTGAGAGCCCATTCCCGGCCTGCCACCGGATTTGGGTTGGAAACGGGGTTTTCAGCTGCCCCTAGACGGGGCTTTTGTCACTAAAAGCGGCTGCGGACCCTGCCCCGTCGCTCTCCACGGGCGAGAGTCCGCCCGACACGGCAAATTTGTCCTTCTCCATCACGTAAGACTTTAAAATGGTTATTTTTGGCCGAAAACGCAGTTTTATGGCATGCAAACATCTCTGCCAGGGAGGAGAAAACGCGCACTCCCGCTGCAGTGGTTCTCATTATATTTGCCCTTTGTTCATAAAAATGACTGAGTTGTTGCATAATGCAGGAATTAAGGGAGAGGGGAACTATGTCATGCAGAGGGCAACGAAGGCAGCCTGGCCRTTTCGAATGTAAACGAATGCTCTGCTTCTCTTGTGGAATACCAATTCCTGTATAAAACTGATTGTTCAAGTTATATATATATTTGTGTGTTTAAGTTACTAAGTTATATGTATGTGTATATATATATGTGTGTGTGTGTGTATATATACACACACATATACACATACATACATACACGTACTATTCCCGCAAATAGTCACTTTACTTCCTCTATCCAGCATTTATAAAGTCTCCAGAAACTCGCTGGAGTTTCTTGCCTTTCTTCATTTTTGATTTTTCCCACCAGTTTCGAATGGGTGCGATTTCTTAGGATAATAAAACCTTTTTTTTTTTTTTTTTTTTTTTTTTTTTTTTTTTTCGAGTACGACGCGCTTGCTTATCAAATAGCCGACCGGAGGCTTTCCAAGGTCCCCGAGGTGTCCGTAGCAGCGACCTGCATGGAGGAAAAGCCCATCGGGGCTGCAGTTTGTTTTGTCTGAGGGTTTTCCGGGCTCTTCAGCACAGATTTACTGGCTTAGCCCGAATTTGCGTGGCTTTTAAGTACTCCCTGTCTCTGTGTCATTGTGGGTGGGACTGCAATTAATTCAAGAGCGTTAATGTCCCCCCCGGGGCACAAGTGGCCAGCGAGGAGCTCTGCTCGCCAGGATGCGCTCTGCCATGAAACTTTGGTTGCTGCCACCTCTGTCACTTGTCAGGAGCAATTCCCGGCTGCCGCTTAGAGCCGCCGTCCCTCCAAGAAAATGAGTCCCCGTCGGGGCTGCTGCAGAGCGGCGACACCGAGCGCTGCCCCGCGGCGGGACAGGGCGCTCGGGCCGCCCCTCCTTGTCACCCTGGAAGCGAAAGGGACACTATGAAGCTCAGTGACAGGGGAAAAAAAAAAAAGAAGAAAAAAAATAAAAAGGAAAAAAAAGGGGAAAAAAAAGGGAAAAAAAGGGAAAAAAAGGAAAAAAAAAAAAGGAAAAAAAAAGGGGAAAAAAAGGAAAAAAATCTTTCCTAAGGCCCACTCCTCCCTATGCGGCTCTAACAGCCGTGTTAATCTTCTATCCAGTGTTTACCGAGGCAGCTCATCCGTGGGGTGGGTGGAAGGCGGCCAGGCTGCAAGAGACCCGGCTTTATTAAAAAACACCCGGGTGTGTTGCTCTAAGCGGTGAGCCCCGAGGCCGGGCGGGCTGAGCCCCCGCTGCGGGGGTAAAGGCGGAGTAAAGGTAAATGCTCCCGCACCCCCGGGCTCTCCGGGCTCACATCGATTTTATTTATCCCTATAGTTTTCTGCTTTAAGGAAGGGAGGTGGGGGGTAGGGGAGAGCGCTTTTCATGAGGGCACCTCCAAATCCCGCGGGGCTCCGGGGGCACAACTGCTGCTTCCCGCACAACTGCTGCTTCCCGCCTCCAGGCAAAGGGCCCCGAGCTCGTTTTGGTGCGAAAAGGAGCAAAACCGGGCGGGAGGTGCCCGGCGGTCCCGTCCCGTCGCTGCGCGGGGCTCCCCTCCCCGCGCGGCCGTCGCTGCCTTTTTCCTCGACGGGCTGTTTGGTTGGAGACTTTGCCAACTTCCTGACGGTCCGTTTTCTGATTCTGGGAAAAAAAAAAAAAAAAAAAAAAAAAAAAAAGACCGCATTTCCTTTTTGGCTTAAGAGGGAGAGAGAGAGAAGCGGAGGCTGGGGGCTGGTGGACTCTTCGAGCTGTATGTACTGCGCTTTTCGCTTCCCTCTCCCCCCGCTCCGAGCCCGTCTCGAAACCTTCCTCCTCCTCTTCCTCCTCCTCTTCCTCCCCCGTTTCGCATGGTCCCCTGCCCCGCGCGGAGCGCCTGCCTTGTACAGAAACAGCCCGAGCAGCCCAAGAGGGCGAGGGCAGCGGGACACGGCGGCCCCTCCGTGCCCAGCCTGCAGCCGTCGGGGTTTGCGTTAAATAGCTCAAAAAAATGAAAAAAAAAAAAATAGGCCTCTTCTTCTCTCTCCCCCCTCCTCCGTTTATTTCCGATTTCACGTCCTATCCTTTCAGTTCTTGCGGCTGCAACAAGGGATCCAACTTCAGAAAGAAAAGTAAATATGGAAATCGGTCCCACTCTCTATTTTTTCTTTAATTCACTTCGGGTTTTCTGTTGTTGGGTTTGCTTGAGTTGTTTTAATATCATTTTGATTGCTTTTTGAGGGTAGCAAAGCTATTTTGCAGCATCCCCCCCACCCCATCCCAGCTATATTAGCTTTTATAGCTGCTTTTAATCCTGTTGCCTTTTAAACTGTATATTTTTTTATTATTTTTTTAAGGGTTGATTTTCATTCCTAACGCTGTCATAGTGGAATAGGCTTAGATGGGCAGTGAGGGTGGGATACTCAGCAGCTTGGAATAAGCTCGGTGCTCTTTAAAGTATTACTTTTTCCTCCCCCCTCCTAAACTATTTTGCACGGCCTGATGTTTATCATTTAAATCAACAGTGACTTCAATAACGTCTGCGGCAGGTCAGGGGCTGAGGACGCAGAGGGCCCTATCCGAGACCTCCTGAAATCAGCAGGGACTTTGGATCAGGCCCTAAAGAAATAAATTAGAGGAAAAATCCTGGGTATAGTGTGAAGGAAAATATATACGAGTCGGGGAGAATGGCGCTTTGTTCAGCTGCGACTGGGAAGGGGGGAGAGCAAAATTCAAACTGCTTCCTAATGGTCTTCCATCTGAAGGGTTTTTAACTGGGGTTGAAATCTTAAATCATCTTCAAATTAGGTCCTGGTTTGGGCATTAGTCTCCAAGGTCAGACAAATTCTATTTGCTACGTGGGTAAAAAACATGCAGTGTAATTGGGCTGGGTTTGGAGGGGGTAGCCCTGGATTTAGCCCAGGGAGTGGAATCCAATCTGTGCACAATGTTCCCCCTATACTTGCATATCTGTGTTTAAATAAACCTGGGCATGTTTGTCATCAGTGATGCATGCATGTCTGTGCAAGGATGTGCAAAAGCATTTCTGGGAAGGTGCATACACATGTATTTTAATAATATAATGAAATAAATATAGGCGGAGAAGACAAAAGCACGACACGGTCCCACATCCAGCATCAAGGAGCAGGGTCKGGGAGGGCATTCCTGCATTTCTTTGCAAGAACCTTGCTTCCTCGAGGTTTACACGAGCGAGGAATTCCTCCCAAGATCCTAAATTCAAGCTCCCTATCTGCATAAAACCAGCGCTTTYGGGGACATGAGCATCTGCCTGCGAGACAGGGACGGGCTGAGACAACGCTCCTCGGTGCGAGTGTTGACATCCAGCAAGGAAATCAAAATATTTGTCCAGCCTTTGCTACAGCATTGTGTTATTCTACCATCAAAACTGTTGCTTTGTAAATCTTATTTTAAGGCGGTTAAAGCTAAGCACAGATTGGGATCAGGGCAGCGCGGGGCCGAGCTGCGCGCTCTCTCCGTTAGATGGCATTGCGACTTTGGCGGAGCGAGCGGCAGCACCGCTTCTATTTGCCTTGCAATTGGAAGCGTATTTATCTTTTCAGCACTTGTTATATACTTACGGGACAGTTTGCTTTATCAACACACAGCCTGATAATTTTTAGAGGGGGGGTTCTGCATCAAAAATGACAATTGATGCCCTCCCTGTCTGAACTGCATGCGTGTTGCATCTGCTATTTTTTTTTTTTGCAATTAAAATCGTTATAAAAAAAAACATACTTAAAAATAATAGCAATGACAGTCGAGCATAATGCATAACAGATAATATGCGATGGTTTCCTGTTTTCCAAAGGGTCAGAGCCCTCGCGCCCGAGCCCTCGCCGGGGGAGGCAGCTCCGGGCTTGTGCAAACGGGTTGCAGAGCGCGGCTATTTGCACGTTGCTCAAAGGCACAGAAAAAGGCAGGTTTCTGAGTGTGCACAGCACACACAGGAATTATTTCTGCTGATTTAAATAGTAAAAATAATTACAACACCTTCCACCAAAATGAAGGAGCTCTAAATCAACTAAAAAAACCCACTTTTCTGCTCGCATGAGCTTTGTGTCTGCAGGAGCTCTTCTTTTACACCGCATGGCAGCGTTTTTCTGAGTCRGAAAACATCTCCAAATTGCAGAGAAGTCTACCAATTTCGTTTGCAAAGGCAGAGACAGTTTTAATCATAAAATAATTAGCCTAATTGAATWTACACTGGTGAAATTTCATTATCTAAATTGGAGCCAGCGCCTTATTTACAGTGGGGTTAGCAAGAGCTAACTCAGCCTCGCACTGTTTGCTATTGTTTATTTTGTTTTGTTTTGTTTTCCCCTGACTTCTCGCTGTCATTTAATTTAAAGGGCAGACTTCACATTTATACTCATTTGGGAAAAAAACGTTCTAAAGATCCAAATCTGCATTTTAATCTCAAGCATYTGCCTTTAGAGAAGGCAGTGAGTTAGTCTTAGAGTTTCTAAGAAAGGTTTTAAAATATCCTGGTTTGCAATGAAAGACCAAATTGTGTGTTTGATTACAGTTAGGAACAGTAAGCTGCATTGCAAACGTAAAATTGAGAGTTTTGTGTTAAAATAATCTTAGCAAGGGCTGAATTGATTTYAAAGCATCTTTTTCTTAATCTAGAAAAATGATTTCTATTTTAAGATATGATYTTATACATATACGTACACATATATAGTGGAAATAGTTGATTCTTTTTTTCCCTGGTTCTTACCTGCGCCAAATTATTTATTTGAGCAAATTTTAAGGCTGATTTGATAGACTTTTTTTAACACCCCTCCACTGCTCTCTTATACTCCTTAGCCTGGCTAATTTGACAACTGAACTTTTCAGAAACTTTTCTGATACAGGGCATTATAACAGCACTTTTACTTGAATATGCGAGCTAGTGAAAATAAAAAGGAGTTTTAATCCCCATACCTTAGATTTTTTGACCCCTGCGATGATAAATTGAGCGTCCATGCCACATATACACATAAAAATGTGAGCTGAGGAATGCTTTCCCCAGCAGCTCCTGAAAGAGCCCAGGGAGATGAAGCAAGATCAACATCTATATAGAAATGTCTGAAGAAAAGGAGCTTTAGGGTCCGGGGAGCCCAATGGGGCTGCACTAATTCACTCTGTGCCACTTAAGTGGCCGATGGCCCCGTTTCTGGTTGTCTAAGGCCGTTTCGGTCCGTGCAGATGCCGGGAGAGCCTGCAACGCTCCGTGCTCCATTCGAGCGCTTCGTGTTATCGAGAGCTGCAGAAATGCAACCCGGTTTTCTCGTGGATGGGTTTGCAGCTGAAAACCGGAGGGCTGGAGCCGAGGAAGAGCGCGGCAGGGAGACAAAACCAAGCGAGCAAAGCCAGGCTGAAGAGCCCTTTCCAAACGGAGGGTTTCGAGCCACAATAGTGGTTAAATCTGTGGCAGGAGGCACGGGAGCCTGCTCTGCACACAGGCAAGGGCAAGATTTGGGTAGCCTCTGTGTTCAGTATTAGTTCCTTTTCTTAAGGTGCATTTTCTCTCTTTCTCTCTTTCTTTCTCTCTTTCTCTCTCTTTCTCTCTCTCTTTCTGTCTTTCTTTCTCTCTTTCTCTCTCTCTTTCTCTCTTTCTCTCTTTCTCTCTCTTTCTCTCTCTTTCTCTCTCTTTCTCTCTCTTTCTCTCTCTTTCTCTCTCTTTCTCTCTTTCTCTCTTTCCTTCTTTCCTTCTTTCGTTCTTTCTTTCGCTTCTGTCATTTTACCCAAGGTCTGTGTTTTAGCAAACTGGATTTTCCCCGCTCCCTGACACGCTCATTGCACTGACAGCTACACCGTCACTATCACTAACTGCCACAAAGCAGGATGTCATCTAGGAGGGGCAGGGGGATAAGGATTTTGCATTGGGGACAATCAGAGGCCAAAACAAGAAGAAACTGGTGATTTCTATTAAAAACAATCAATAAGGATGCCCCCTCACTCCCCTTCCAAATAGGGAAAGAAACTGATAGCAAAGTCAACAACCTCGGAGCTCATTGCTGCTTCAGGGACATTTCAGCCCATTTTACCTGCTTGTGACCAAGCAGTGCCCAAATCCTGGGAGACGACCTGGCCGCAGGACAGAGCGTGCGCCCTAATGCAGGAAATTCAGATGAACCCTATTTAAAAACATATATTCCCGTGACAGGCAGCAGCTGAAACAATCCACCCCTGAGAAACACGCGCACAAGCGGTCACTGTGTTGGCTGGCGGCGTTTCCACAATTTCTCTAGTGTTGTAAGGCCCYGGCTTTGACAGCGGCTGAAGCTCCTGCAAAGCTGCAGAGCAAACCAGCAAGCGGAGCGGGAGCGGGAGCTCGTGGGGGTTTGGAAGGTTTGGAAACGCTCAGGTCTCGGGCAGCGACRCAAGTCTCAATGAGCGCCTCAAATCTCCAGGAAAAACATCTCTGCGGACCTTCTGCTTTGAAGAAAATGGTAATAATAGTAATAGTAGCTTGCAATAATAATAGTAATAATAGTAATAATGTAATGATAATAATAATAATAAACACGGAAGGGCCAAACTCTGCTTTAAGAAGCTCAAATRGAAATCCCACCGTAGCAATGACCACACAGGCTGGTTCTTATGCACAGGAATGTGGCAACTCTCTGCTCTTGCCTTAAGAGCAGAGGGGTAGAGGCTCTGCCTCCGTTTTCTGCCTCCCTTTAGGCTCCTGTTGGATCAGGACTCATGGGAGTCCCACTTTCCAATCACTGCTGTTTTTTGGGAGACACGTTCTTGGTATCTCCATGGTGTTGTCCAAAAGAGAGGTGCRAAACGGAGGCTGATGACGCTGCTCCAGCGCCAGCCCTGGCTCCCGATTCAATCCGGGTGCCCCCGAAACAGAGGCGCATTCGGACGTAGATCTCCGGGATCCCTCGTGTAGCCGGCGTGAATATAGGGGGGAAGTATTAGCTGATGAATGAAAGCAAGGAAAGTATTTTTGCTCATGATTAAAAATAAATAAATTAGTTTTAAAAGAACATATTATATTTACCCAGTTTTGAGTTTGGCTGAGGTTTGCTATAAAAATAGTGCTGTAATTTTTTAAGAAACATTTTCTGTTTGGATAGATTAACTGTACACGCAGGCACTTTAGCTTTTGATTCCTTTCAGCAATATAGTAATATTCATTGCTGGCATCAAAAGCTGCTCTTAATATAAACAGTTTGGGAAATATTTGGTGCCAGGCAGATAAAATCTCCGTGAAGCCCAGGGCAGTGCAGAGGCTCCATTAAAGCTTGTGGTCCCCCCTTGGCCATGCAGCCCTCATTAAGGTGACCTTTTTTTGCAGAGATGCTTCATGCACAAATGCATCTTTTCCTGGGAGCCTCTGCATGGTGCCAAGGATAGAAATCCCTTTAGAAAATACAATTATCACCGAACCAGGCAGTGCTGCATGAGAGTTTTTTTCCATGTCCCCTTGATGTCCACCCTGGAAATTCCTCTTTCTAGCCCAAATCCATGTTCTGATGTATTATCAGCCATATAATAATCTCTCGGATGGCCTGGAAAATTTATTTATAGCCACTATCCCCCTATCTATTAAGTGAGGACCAACTCCATCTTATCCAAGGCGAATTTTCGTAGTTCTCTTGAAGTCCCAAATTTACCTGAGCTGAAGATGCCACCCTGATTGTCCTCCCTGCAGCAACCCCCAGACCAAAGGTAGGAGCAGCAAAAATTAAAAAGGAAGGGGAAAAATTGCAATAACAAAATAAGTCTTTTCATTTTTTTTCTTTTTTTTTTCTTTTTTTTTCTTTTTTTTTCTTTTTTTTTCTTTTTTTCTTCTGTTTTTTTCTCTTATTTTGCTTCTTTAGAGGTGGGAGCAGGCCAGGTCGAACTCACCACCCATTTCTTTCCAGCCTCAGTCTCCCTGTGCCGAACATGAAGGATTTTCGAACAAAATCCAAGGAAGCAACTTCCCCTGACCCGTCCAGATTCCGCAGTTGCCGGGTCTGTAAATCACTTTTCCTTTGCCATGAATTTTCAGTTAAATTTCAGCCGGTTACTGTCTCCGCTCTCGCTGGTGATTATTTATGCCTTGCAGTGCTCTTTGGTAAATCCTGCCATATTTCTGAGCTGTTAATTTAAGTCCTGTTAACGTCCTTTGCAAAAGTGACGTGCTGGGGTTTTTCGTGCTGCACTCTTTCTTTTTCCTTCCGTGCACACGCTGGTGCAACGCCAGCAGGACCATGAGCCGGCCACAAAAAATGAGTGTTCAATTAAACAGCTCACTGCTCTCCTGACATCTTAATTTCTTCTCTCTTTCTCTATCTCTCTTTTTTTTTTTTTTTTAAGAGAATTAATGGGAACTCCCTTTCTCATCAAATTCCAAGGTTCTGTGTAATTCAGTTATGCCTCTCTCTATCCTTTTGCTATTTCTTTGGCTTTACCAACCTACTCCATARCATTGTGTGTCCCTTCCAGATCCCGTGCAGATCACCCCAGAATTAGCTCTATTTCTGTATTTCTGKGCGTTTGTGCATGTCCAGTGGTGTTGCTTACATGTCTTCAAAAATAACAAGTCCTAAGCTGATGTTGTTATATATCCTTAAACCACCTTAATGAAGATCCATCTTTAGACATTGGCAATTCGTTAGGGCTGCAGTGGCAATGATAATAAACAAAATTGTCCCCACAAGGCTCCTAATGTCTATGGGGTGACTGTGGCTTGTCCAGGGGACAAGAGTCCAGCTGGTGGGACTGGACACTGCAGTTCTGGGGCTGTGTCCCACCAGACTCCTCATCCTTCACATACCTGGGACAGATGATGTCTCATTAGTGTGTCTACCCATGAGCTGGCAATGGCCAGAAGGACATCCCCATTTGGCTGCCCATTCTTAGGAAGGAGCTTCACCCATTTCTCCTTCAGAGATCTGCCCTGCAGCTGCTAAATTCTCTTGTCCCACCTAATTCGTCTTTCTATAGATAGGTGGGAAGTCTGCCCTTTCCCAAGGTCCTCGCTGCCTCAGTCACCTCCATACCATGTGCATTAGGGACCACATATGGAGCCTCTATGCATGTCGGGAGGGCAATGGGGTCCCTACAGCAACTGGCCGATTCTGAAATGCCAAAAATGCAGAGGAAATGCCTTCCCTGAAGCCACTCAGCTCCTGCTGTAGAGCAAATCATTGAAATTCCCCTTCCCTTAGATGGTATGTCCATCGGCAGCACTGTTGGGTGCTTGCTTATTGATCAAAGCTGGTGTGGCTTWTTTTATTTTATTTTATTTTATTTTATTTTATTTTATTTTATTTTATTTTATTTTATTTTATTTTATTTTATTTTATTTTATTTTATTTTATTTTATTTTATTTTATTTTATTTTATTTTMTTGCGTGCATCTGTGGAGCTGCTCTAGAACGGTCGAGGGCAGAGCTGGGCACCAGCGCTCGGCCGCACGGGGAAGGTCGGGTTGCAGAGGTGCTAGTGGGCAGGTCTGTGGAAAGGTCACCCCTATCACCTTCTTAGGCCCCCGGTGTGAAAGATAAAGCCATCTGGTCACCATTTGACAGCTTAAGTCGTAATGACACCATTTGGCCTAGGAATTGCAGCGAGCCACTGTTTGAAGCTGCCGGGATTTGGCTATTGGAGCAGTTCSATAGCTGCTTTGCTGGAATTGCTCTTGTTTCATCTCTTCAATCCTTTTTTTTTTCATTTTCCCAAATTTATCTCCATGCATCTCCATTATGATTGTGAACTTGGCAGCGGGCATTCGGCATAAATAGCCGCAGTGGCTGGTAAGCAGGAACACCTGCTCGCCCATTGCCTGGAACGGGAGGAGAATCGGGGCGTTTGCTGCCGAATTCCAGCAATGTGGAAGTGTTTAAAGGAAGACCTGCCCCGCTCAGGGTAGCAGAGATCTGAACCTTTAAATTGCAGCCATGCCCGGCCTGACGATAAGTAAATAAACAATTCACAGCTGCATGGGCTAAACACAGAAACACATCTATCTCTTCCAGGCGGGATCGCTGAACAAGTAATTAAGTGCGAAATGTGAGCCCTCAATGTCAGGGCGAGATGATAAAGGTCTCCCCTTGTAAATTAAGTGAACTCCGGCGAGCCCTGGGTGTTATTAACCCTTGAGGAGCCCTTGGGTGGCGATGGGTGCGTTAGCGCCCTGGGGATGGGGGAGCAGGGAGCCGGGGCAATTTGCATGTAATTATTCCTAGCATTTGCCCCTGGGAATGTCAAGATGTTAGCTTAAGAAATTAAGAAAACAAGCGAGGGAGTTGCTTGCTCTGCACTCTCTGAGCTAGTCTAGTACTGCCACAAATGTAGGTTCAGCCCTTGCATCCCTCCTGGGGCATCTTTCCATCTGCTGAATGTGGAGGTGTCATGAGAACAAAGTGCACTAAGGAGTGGGAGCTGCTCAAGCACCAAGGTGAAGAGGATACAGTGCAATGCAGATGAACTGGTATTCACCAAAGCCACAAAATGCAGAACCATGCACAGCCACCACTGAAATCTCACCACTTATTTTTTCCAGCAATTTATTAATCAGGCTCTGTGTAGGTTGCTTGTTTGCTTGTTTTCCGTGAAAGGAAGAGCCAAAAAGAGAGCTTCCTCATCAGTTCTTGTGATTTTGCTTTGCATGGTTTCATGGTTTGCTTAAGGACTGTGTTCCTGGAGTCATACATTGCACAAAAACGTCAGCGTCCGCTTTCAGACRCATATCTCTAATTCCTTTAGCTTGTAATGAGAACTTTGCAAATGTGCAYGGCGTGTCCAGTGTCAGCCCAAGAGACTGGAAGCTACAAGAAAAACAAAAAGAACTCAAAGTAGGTTTTTTTTWAAACTCATCATTTTTAAGCCATACAATATTTTTTCTGAGGCCTAAATTCCAACTTCGAAACTACCGGGGTTGGCTGTGCTTAATGCAGCATTGCTCTTTGGATGATTCATGAGCTCAGAGGACCCAATGGATGCGAGGGCCGGATTTGGCATCGATCCCTGACGATGAAGCAACGCTTAATGGTGCTGCCGGGGGGACAGCTCTATAATTCTGCCCCTCTGAGTCACCAGACCCCAAAACACGCTATGAGGCACCGAGCGGGTCCATCAGCCCCGCGTTGAACCGCGTGCCCCATCCTGGCCTTGCCGCAGTGGGATTAGCAGAGCCTGGCCCTTGGCTCCATCCTCGAGCCTTGCTTTGGGCCAGCTCCTTCCAGCCACACTGCAGTGTGGGAGAAACTGCGGGGCAAGGGGGAATTTATGGCCATATTTGGCAATGCAGACTTGTATTCCGGGTGAGACCTCTAAAAATAATATTTGAACTGTGGCTCAACCCTGGACCATGGATTTGGCTGCTTTGTTTTGTGGTGGTGCAAAGTAGCCTGAAAGTCTTTGCAAAAAAATGTTCCTCTATGAAGAGTTGACTTTTCAGGTGGTCAGTGTCTCTTCAGCATCATCACTGAGGTCTGTTTTGGGCTCCAGACGACATAGGACATCAGGAAGCAATGAGTAAATGCAACACAACAGAGATAAATAGCTGGGGTTCAGGCAAATGATAATTGTTTTATCTCTTGCACTGAGCACAGGAGTGACCCCGCATGATGCACCCCAAGCTGAGCCTGGGAGAGGTGATGTGCTCACACACAGGATTACAGGATTTTAGGTATTGGACAAATATTTTAGGTATTTTGACAAAGTATCTGGTTTATTTAGGACTGGGCTCTTTATTGTCTATTTCCTTGCATTTTACTTAGGTTTCTTGAATTCCTTTTCTTTCCCCATTCTGCAGCAAGCTGATTATGTTCCACCACTTCACCCCTTCAAAAATCCTCCCTTTTACACAGCTTTTTTTCTTTTTTTTTTTTTTTTCCTTTTGGAGTCAAAGTCACATCCAAGCTTGGGGAAGGAAAGGCTTGCACTTTTGCAGCAGTTGTCCACTTTAAAGTCCTATTTCCAGGGAAGGCCCTGGGAACTGGGCAGGGAGACAGCAAGCTTTCGAAATCCAAGCTGTGAACAAGCAAGAACTCTCCTCAAATGTCCCTTCTAAATAGGAGCCTCCCTTTYGGTTTTAAAATGCTATCTTTGTTCCTCAGTAACCTCTCTAGCAAAGAGCTGAATGTTATTAGAAAAGAGCTGAGCATGGGTGGGAAGACAAGAAAACAAAAGGAAATGAAAGTGCTGGAAATTGATTTTCCATTAGAATCCATTCTCTTTTGTTTTTCTTATTATTATTTTAATAAGATTCTTTATGAAGATTTTTGCACTGCTTTCTATTTTCTTTTAGGGTGTGTTATCTTCTGTAACTTAGTTTAGACTAAAATAAACCCAAGTTACTAATTAAGGATAGAAATGGAAATCCAAAGATTTGCTTCTCATCAATGCCAAACGGTAAATCCTTTAATGCTCTGGGATTTTGCTCTATAGCTCTAAATTTCCCATTGGTATTTAGTAATCTGCTGATTACATTTACTTTAATTCTTTGGTCTTCAGAGTTTTCGTGTTAAGATACTCACTTACAGTAGCTCTGAGTGTTACGGGCAACGAGTTAAAAGCTATAGACTTTCTTGAATTCCAGTTTTGTTTTTTCTATTGAGTCACAACTACTGTGTTCTGTCACACTAATAAGAGCTGTATTGTGGTTGGAGGAAAAACAAGGAATTGCGTTGTCCTGTGGGAGTCACGACATCATTCTCAATTTGCTTATCTCCAGTAATGAACGCCTTTAAATTAGGAAGGTGAGCAGCAAGCCACTGAGCTGCTATTTTCATTCCACGCTTTCTGTCCTTGCTATGACATTAGGAGAACAATGTCACTTGCCTAGCACACATCCTACTGCTCCAGATGCACCCATCTTTGTCACCTCTAAAGGGAATGGAGGAATTTACTCCAAGAAGACCAACCCATACCTACCTCCTGCCATTTCCAAGAGCTGAACAGGAGTGGTAGAGCAGTAGAGGACATGACTTCTTCCCAAGAGGTTGATCTTCAGGCTGAGAGGCCCCAGGGAATCCCGCAGGCAGATCTGTGACAGATTCCTACAACCTCCTTGACACTGAGCTCAACAGGAATGAAGACTGGTGACATGATCTGAAGTAGCTTGGAAACCTTTGGCCATGTTTGGACTCCACAGGGTCAAGAAGAATTTTAACCTCTCTTTTCTCACTTCCTCATTCCAGCTGAGGCTGGAAGGAGATGCTCTCATTTCATGGGAATGAAAGAAAGCCTCCTGACATAGCGGATCTAATCCGTGCTATGGGTTCTTCGGTGGTTGTGGGATTAGGACTGGAGGCRGGAATTTTAGAACTGGAGAGAGACTGTGACATCTTCCATTTTACTTGCATCCTCCTGAGTGAATAGTTTCGTTACAGTGAGCCTTGTGTAAATGAGTACCTAAATTATTATGTGCTTTCCTGTACTGACTCTGATTTTTAACCTTTTCTGGGATTTGGCCCATCTTTTGCCAGAAAAGATAATCTAGACAACAGACCTGTAATAAAACTGCATAACTCCACCAGTGGAAATATATATATTTCATTAGCTAAGAATCTGGCCRTTTTGTCCACTCTCCTTTTTGAAATGACCAGCTCGGAAATATGGGGGCAATGTTATCTTTTACCATTTAACTATTCCTTGCCTTGATACTTTCACGACTGGAGAATTGTTCRCGTGCTAAAACTTGTGCTTGTACTCTCCCAGTTTCAACACCAGTTCACATTTAAACTAATCCATGCTCAATCCAGAGACTCATGTGCACCATCCAGGGCCAAAACCATCCTTTGGTCTAAGCATCTTTCTGGCAGTGTGGGTAAAACAGGCTTGAGGAAGAGCAATAAGGCTGAATTTTTTGGAACCACCTGGGAAAACAAACTCCCAGTATCAGCTCGGGCAGCTYGCAGCGAAACCAGTGATTAAGCTGCAGGGCATGTGAAAGAGTTGACTTGACAGCACGAGCGAGGAGCAAAGGCTCCAGCTCCCTGCAACGGGAGTGACATAACCGCGTGAGGAAAACCTGTTTACATCACCGAGATAACCTGTTGCGGTAAAAATAGTAAGGTCAGGGAGGCAATAAAGCTGTCAGCATGGAAATCGCTGCGGTGCTTGTGTCCCGTTGGCCGGAGGGCAGCGGGGATGTTTCCCGGGCCGGAGGACGAGCGCGGTGCAGGATTCACAGGGAGGATAAACAAACTCGCGGCAATAGCAGAGTGCTATTGTCTGCTGAAGAGCTCTATTTGTGCCAATGGCATTTCCAGGTTAGCTCCTCCTAGGCTCGTAAAATAGTAATTTTATTCTTTTTTTGCTGGGTTTTTCTTTCTCTCTTTCTCTCTTTTTTTTTTTTTTTTTTCTCGAATGCAATGAAAGATGGAGTGCCCATAAAACCTGACGGCATCATGTACGAAATCCCCAAGCCCCAGAGCCAGGTGTGGAGCAATTGGTCACCGTGCAGGCTTCCACCCGGGCCCGGCCTTGGCTCGTGYGTGTCAGTTTTCTGGCCACGGGGATGCTTCCCTGTTTTCTCACTGCGTAAATGATCATCCGACTGTGGGAATATTCTACACTAAAGCCCAGGCCAAGAGTGGAAACCCATCAAATCTATTCATCTAAACTGACTTACGAGGGACTCGCATGGTCCAGATGGGAGCATAGCCCAATGATTTTATTGTGTTAAGAGTGTGCGTTCCCAAAAAAAAGGAAAACGTTGTGTAGGGTTCACATCCTGTTGGTGCGTAGGATACATTTCTGCTCTTGCTGTCTTCCTTTGGACAGCATTTCCCTTGGCTGAGTTGCCAAGCTGTGCTTGGACAATGAGTCATAGCGATACAACTGATCGGGGGGCAACTTTTGAGCAGCAGTGTTTCGAGCCAAACCATACAGTGCTGGTGCTACACTTACATGTGTGCTTATATCTGTGCAAAGCGTGGAAGAACACTAAATGAAATATGTGCTTGTGCCTTTGGTGTCGCGTGACATAGGTTCRTCTGTAAAACACCGAGTCTTCATGAATTTTCTCTTTAGGAATCTCCTCCTTAAGATATTTTCCAGACTAAAACTCTAAGAAAATATTATGGGTTGAGTTCGGAGATGTGAAAGAGCCAAAAGAGGTATTATCCTCATGTAAGGGAAATCTTGCGGCAGCTACTGAAGCTACCAGCGCATTATRCAATTTTTCCTTTCCTTCGACGATGGCACACCATTGCACCCACAACTCCCAGCTCAAGGCAATTGCAGCCCCAAATTCCTGATGACTGTACCCATCTGCTCCCATCCTGTCCAGACTCAAAAGACTGAAAGGCATCCACCTGAAAATGAAGTCCCAAATCCAAAGCTCCATTACTCCTAGTTTTAGCGTCAGGATGTGATTCTGAGCAGTTGGATGGAATAAAATTGTGGTTGACTGGAAACTTGAGTTACAACTCAAATTAAACTTTTTTTTTTTTTTTTCAGAGGTTTCTACATAGCTCTGTGCAATATTTTGTGTGTCATCACGCTTAGTGATTTTGACGGGGACCATAAACAGAAATACTGTGAGACAAGGCTATTTCCATGGTCTATTTTTGCTCCGTACTACAAGGATAAAAAAAAAAAAAAAAAAAAAAAAAAAAAAAAAAAAAAAAAAAAAAGAAAGAGAAGAAAACCTGTTCTTGCAGGATTTCCAGCTCAAAGAGAAATCAGAAAAACATTTGTGAGTGCTTTTCTAAATGGAATAGTTTGTCTGAGGCTTGCATTTCACCAGCTCCTAATTACCTGTTCGTGTTACAGTTGATTACATTGATTCTCCGTAGGTGAGGTGAACTTCTAAGGAAATGAAGGAATTTAAACAGAATGATTTTTCAGTTTTGGTTCTATTTACAGACTGTGGTAAGTCAATTTGAAGAAAAGCCAGAATCCGAAACTGAAACGCCAGTGTTTTCTTCTCACTATAATTGGAATATTTCAAGACAAGATTCCAGTGTTGGAAGGTGTTCGCTGCAGGGTTTTGGTCCCTACCCATCAAGCTTTCACTCCTGGTGTAGAAAGCATGAAATTCAATGTTGGGCTCTTCTCCTTCCATTAAGCTCAACAGGGATTTTATTCTTTGATTTTAGGCAGAGCCTGATCAGGCCAGCGCCAAACTTTTGGCCGCTCAAAAGACACTCCTGTCCAGATAACCTGTTCTAGAGCTTAATGGATTGCAAGCTATGCTTTGCAGGTGTCAATGTTTTTTTTCAGTCATCATGAAAGGGATGTCTTGATCGAGAACAAGATTTTCTTTCCCTGTTGAAGAAACTAGCTACGGTTACCTGAAACACTACTGTGTTTGGGAACAACCCTGCTTGGGAAGGAAGTTGACCACTGCTAATTTCTGTGATGTTAAATCAACTCTCAGTGACGGGATGGGTTTGGCCTGTAACTTTGCCTTAGGGACCAGGCGTGAAGTGAAGTAGCTCATTATCCTTGGATTTGCCATGCTGTCTGCAAGGGCGTGAGAAGAATTGCATTTGTACATCTGCCAAGCTGTTCCTTATTTTTTCTTTAAGAGACCAAGCTGTAAAAATCTCTTTCCTGCAGCGCTGCTAGAATTGTCTCAAATTTGGTTTCGTGACATCTTTTAGTTCTTTTGTTAACTGGTTTTCTTTGCTTTTTTTTTTTTTTTTCTAATAACTAGAAAAAAATATATGTGTTCATTGCATGGGGCAAAGGATCAGCATCACCTGCAGTGAAGATGAGGGGGTGGATGTGCAAGAGTCACAAGTCAGCCTTATTTTAAATACATTCTTTCATCCCATGCAATAGGAATATCTTCTGGACAACGGATTTTGGAAAAGTTGAAATGTTTGCTTTGCAAAACAGACATAAAATTTCTCCTTCAAGGTGCTAAATTTGTGCTGAGCTGGTCCAAAACACGACTGCATCTGGCTATGTCTCGTGTCTGCTACTAAAAAAATGTCCTAAATTCCAGACAACCTCTTGGGTTTTGAAATAAAACTCATTAATCCTGCATTTGAATTTAATATTTGAAATTTTATCCTAATCTTTTTTTCTTCCACATGAATTGACTTTAGAAAACTTGGAAAGGAACACAAGCCTTTTTTTATTTATTTATTTTTCTTTTTGAAAGAGAGAGAGAGGGAACATTCTTAACAAAGGGTATAAAATTAAACTAGATTTGACCTCTGCCTTTAGCAGATTTTCCACCTGGTCTGTGCAGGAAATCAACTTCTATATAGCAGTCCTTTCATAAGGAATAACATACACGAGTCTGTAAGTGACAGTTTTTCTTGGGTGGACAACAATATTAGTTACTTTTTGTGATTAATTGATAAATGTTTTGATATGGTGCCTGGGCTCTGAGTCAAAAATCACTCTAGTTAGATGATCCAACACTTGGGAAACTGAGCCAATTACAGCTCAGGCACAGTGAAAACAATTCTCAAATATTTGAGCCTAAAAATGTGCATAGCTGTTAAGGAATCTTACACGTGGGTGTATGGTGGTATCCTGAATTACAGCTACTTGGTGGGCCAATTTCTTAAGGAATGTAAGGATGTGCAGGGATTCAGGGCTCTTGCATCTGTATTTCAAAAGACTTGAGAAAACAGAAGAACCACATGGGCTCCTTGTGGCTGGGCACGTGCTGAGGAAAACCAGAGGGCCAAAATGCACCTTTAGTCCTCTGGGTTACACAAATCCCTTTGCTTTTTGGGGAAGACTTGGAGACCTACTTMTCTTGACTCCTACTCTTCTCCTTTGAGACTGCTTATATCTTTGTCAGCCTTCAGAACTTCTTTTCTGCACCAGCCTTTCYACCCTGTCGTCAGATTTGCACCCTGGCTCTGACAAAGCCCTAATGTCTTTGTGAAAGAGCCTTTAAAAGGAGGACTCCTCACATCTGTGTCTATAGACCAGGGAAGGATCCCAGCTGGATTTTCTGGACTCCGAAGTTGTCCATGCATCCCAGCATCTGTGCAACCTGCACTAGGACACAGCTGCTTCCTGTAACAGAGGTCCTCCAGAAGAATCATCTACCTTGCAGCTAAGGTTATTTTCTCAGATTATTAAGAGAAAGAAAGTCTGCATTTTTCTTTCCACAGGTATGTGAATAAAGAGGATTTTTTTGAGTAGAATTTTGGGTACCATCAGCTCAAAACCCGTTTGGAAAATTCCTTCCTGCCGATTCCCAATGACTTTGTTTGTGAGACACTGCCAGCTGTTCCTGACAAATCAATGGAAACAGAACGTGTGTCTCCTCTTATAGCTCTTCAGTCCTCAGTATCAAAAATGCTACCTGGAGATTTTGAGGGGAGCAAGCTTGGATTTCATTGCTCACATTCTACCTTCATTCAGCTTCCAGTGCCACTGCACATCCAGAAGCTGTGAGACAAAATAAATTTCAGGAACCTCAGTGACTATTATTTGCTTATCAAAAATTCTGTATTTTCCATACAAAAATCAGAAATTTAACCTGACAAGCTTAGACCTAACCTCATACAGAAGATATTCCAATAGAGTCACCCTTTATTCTATCTTCTTATGACCCCTCGCTCTTCAGATTCATCTCTGTCTAGAAGAACTGAAGAGTGTATTTTCTAATTGAAGAACATCTTCCTTATTTTTTATTTTGTAGGGAAGATCCACTCAAAAATGTTTATTTGAGTCTACTAAGAGGCTGAAATCATACACCTTCCAGCAATACTCTCTCATTTCAGGCAACATTTGA
This sequence comes from Nothoprocta perdicaria, assembly GCF_003342845.1. NCBI lineage: Eukaryota > Metazoa > Chordata > Aves > Tinamiformes > Tinamidae > Nothoprocta > Nothoprocta perdicaria. The sequence goes on from NW_020455533.1 coordinate 3,869,244, forward strand.
ATGGCATGATCCCCCTTCTTCACCCTCCTTCCATCCYTGATTCTCCTTCTTGAAGAACTAATGCATCCAAAGACCTCCTGCTTTCCCATTATTTAACACTGGTGGATTTTCCCATTGCTGATATGGCAGGAAATTTTCTAAGGGCACAGTGTAAGCTTTACTGCTCAAGACTTCTTAGTCATGTGGATTTTATTTCATATTAAGCTAGCAACCAAACTCTTCTAATAAACAGAGTAAAATCTAATTAGGCTACTGGAGAGGAGGAGAAGAATTTATTCTCCTCCAGACACTGAGACATTAGGAATTCTTCCTGAAACACAAACAGGCCTCCTGGCAGCGGCTGTATTCAAAGGGTGTCTAATGGTCACATTAATTTACACTTAGTGTGCAGATACAGTGAGGAGTTCCTTGCAGATGGAAAATAATTTTTTTCCATGAGATCATAAGGAGTAGCATGGCCTAGTGGATGGTGCAGAGAGAAAAAAATCCCAAGGCTGACGCTGCTCACTGTGTGGTCTCCCTCGTCCTCTGCATCCCTTTCTCCGTGCGTAATCTTGCTTATCCAGCTGACTCATGGGGTTGTTGTGATGATCATGTAGTCACTTGGCCGAAATAATTTTCGAAACTGAAGGCACAGTTAAAGCACTGAAGCAATATGGTTAGTGACTCAAAGTCACCTCTAAAATACACGTTTAACAGCTCGGCACCAAAGCTGAATTTGGCTGCCTTCTTGTCTTCATAACAGGAAGAACAGGCTGCCCAGGGRGGTTGTGGAGTCTCCTTCTCTGGAGGTCTTCAAAACCCGCCTGGATGCCRCCCTGTGCCACATGCTCTAGGTGTGCCTGCTTGAGCAGGAAGGTTGGACTAGATGATCTCTAGAGGACCCTTCCAACCTTGAATATTCTGTGATTCTGTGATAATTCTTTTAAATAGTGCCAGATCTTCGAAAGCAGCAAAGCTCCTCTTCATCCAGCCTTGGGGGAAGGATGATCCCCCATTCAACGGGGCACATCATTCCCCACTGAAGCCTGGTCATGGTGTCCACCCTACTCATCAGGGACATCTCCATGGCATTTGGACACTAGGCTGGACACCAGGAGCTCTGGAGACCCACTGAGCAGGACACGCTTGTGACCACAGCAGCCAGGAACAGACCTGGAGCATCTCAGCACGAGGAGCCACAACACGTAGGGCCAGAACTGTCTGGACAAGTGCAGAAATCCTGTCGGCAAGCACGAAGCGTGCGTCCCTCATTGGGAATCCGCACTCCAGGCTTCTGCGTGAGCCTGAGCAGCTTCCAGTAGCTGTTCTTCAGCTGGAGAGCTGTCATCTCCTCTCTAGTATTGTTTAGCTCTTTTACATTGCTTGTCAGGCTTGTTCCCATAAAACCATTAGTCATTTCTTAGGTTTGAGCAATGTGAGAGAGTATAGGAGTAAACATTAAGGAAGAATTGGACCAAAAGCTTCTCTTTCCTTTTTTCCCTCTTTTTTTTTTTTTTTTTTTTTTTTTTATATGGTGTTATGGTGTAATCCAGCCCCTATCAACCTCAGAAGAGATATTTCTCTCTTGTGCAACAGGGCAGGATGCCAGCCAGCTCCAGCCCCACTAGACCCAACCTGTTTAGGAAGGAGCCTTGTCCTGCTGGGYGGAGGTTTGCTCAGAGAAAGGTGTAGCCCAGGAGCAGCAGGAGGAGACCTGGCTTCTCCCAGGTTCGAATTCTTGAAAAATAATAACATGAGCAAAAAAAAAAAAAAAAGGCCTGCAGCGGCCCAAAGCTGAAGCATCTTTTTATAATACAATGAGTTTTTGTGAAATGGAATTGCTGGACCTGAGACCTGGAGGCGTTGCTCAGTTTTGACTTATGTTTTACTCAGGCAAAACTCCAGCTGATGTGAGAGAGCACTGGGTCATATTAGGATTTGGCCTGGGGCATTAGAGGAAAGCCAAGCGCAGAATGTCACATAAACATATTAGCTGGATACTTGGCTTTCCCGGAGATCCCAGGGATGGAATCGGGCCGTGATCTAGTCTTCTACGAGGCATAGGAGGAGGTTAAATTTGTCATGCTTGGGAGAACACTAAAAGAATGAGATCCAAACATCTGCACCAGCATCTGTATCATCTCCTCCTCCTCCTGGAGAGGTCTGGAATAGAGTCCTCCCTTTTGTGACAGGTAGAAAGCCAGATAAAAACCGCTTCATCTGTTTTGTGTGGGTGAAAAAAACAAGCTACAGGCTCTGAATGCTCAAGGTGAAACAGGCTCTTTCTGGTGGCGAGGCACAGAGAGGGCATATTGTTCATTTAAACCACACTCTATAGTTCTTGCAGCAGCAAAGTATTTTTGAAAGTTTACAGCTGTGGTGGAAATTCCCCGGAGCGTAAGCGTCAGCTTTCTGCCAATCAGAAAGCCGAAGGCGCTCCGGTTTGGGCTCCAAAAGTGACATTTTAGTGTTACACGTCTTAAATGCAGAGCGGTTTTGAGAGAGCATCCTGACAGGTTTTGAACTCTGAAGAAATTATTTTCTGGTGCCAAGCTACACAGTCTGGGAAACGCTGCATGCTGCACGCCACATTCGCTCCCTGTACCGCTGCCAGAAACCAAAATATATATTTAAAAAAGCTATAAGAAATATGGTTCTGGAGTAAGGCTTGCGGGTGCATTTCGAGTTGGAGCTCTCTGTAACATTTAATGTATTAGCTGCCCACATATCCATAAGAAAAGGCTTTGGAGGAGACCCATATGCCTGTATCTCTTGTAATTGTACCGTGGAGAAAAGGGAGAGGAAGAGCAGGAGAAGTTGTTCCTCTGACCAAAATCACCTACAGCATGGAGGACAAGGTAAAACTCGGGCCATTTTTTACCTAGGCCACAGCAGTTCCAATATCAATGTAAGTCTGTAAATTTAATTCGTTTATATGTGATTTTGCAGTGGTTTCTGAAAGAGAAGAGCCAGGCATCTGAGAAAGTTAGCATCAATGTGGCACCAGGTTTGGTGCAAACCTGTTTCCACATTACCGTGTCCTAACGTCTCCACAGAAAGGCCTAAAGGAGGAGGATGAAGGAATAATTTAACTCCTTACCCCTAATTCCAAATGGTTATGAGGGAAAAAAAAAAAAAGGATTCCACCTTTTATAATCCTTTTATTTAAGAAGCAGATAGAATTGCTGGGAGAGAACCAGGTGACCTCTTAGAACCTTTAACAGAATTACAGACCTAAATCATCATTATTTAAGGCTTTGGTTGAGCACAGAGGCAATAACTGATTCCAGCTGGTTAGGTGGGATCCATGCTGTTGTGGGCAGGCTTATCTTGGGGGGCATCACTAAGATGTGATTGCTCGTGTCCGAATTGCAAGGAGCTCCCAGARGGGAATAGCCTGGCTCTGGTTCTCATAGTTCTCTCCCAAGGCCGGGCAGAACCAGAGGGTCCTTCCCTTGAGCCCTTTCCAGGTCCTCACATGGACCCTGGAAGGTTAGAGCATTTTCAAACATGCTGTCATGGATTTGATGACTTTTGTCCAGCACCTTCTGTTTATTGTTAATAAAAGTCAATATGAGTGAGGGAAAGTACAAAATGTCAACTCCTGACCTGATGAAATCCATGGCAGAGTTGGAAAAGGAAAGCAAATCCACACTGTGCTACAGACTGTGTCGCTCACGCTGTGCCGGGTCCAGAGGCAGAAAATTCTTCTCAGGACTGGGGCTTAGAAAGTCGAGAAATTTGTCTCTCTTTATTTTCATTACAGTTAGTTAAATCCTTAGGCTGCTGTTAGCACGGCACTCCAAGCTGCTTTTCTTTCTTTCTTTTTCTTTTTTTTTTTTTTTTGCTAAAATGCTGAAACCTAATTTTTGTTTAACAATTTTCTGCTTGAGGCCAGCATCAAATTAGTGTGCTTTCCACTGGCAGACTCCAGTAATTTGGTAGGCAGGAGGCTCACACATACTTAAGTTATTCAATACACTTTGTTATACTCCGTACAAAAAACCTAGTCAGAGAAGCCTGATTTATGATATCCCTCAGGTTTCCTGTTACTTTAAACCACTAACATCCTATGGCCAAGCCCTTCATAGGCAGCCAACACATCTGGCCCAGAGTGGTTCTGTCCCCTATCGCCAAAATGCCAAACTTAGAATGAAGTCGTAATAGAGAAGGAGGAATTGTTTATGATGGAAAAGAAAAAGAAACTGAAATAGAAAAAGGTAGAGATACCAGTGAGCATTTCTAAGCGTTACATAGGTGTATCTTTCAAAATCTAGATTCTGGTCAAATAAGAACACATAGCATACTAACAGGTCAGATTAGATATATTCAATTATCTCTTTTCACACAATTATATATTTCTGAAAGCTCTAATTCTCCTTTTTCATATATWTTTTTTTTATTTCTGGTTTGTTTTTCATTTGAACACATAAAGCATTCCTGCCTGGAGCTAAAGCTAAACACTCCCACTGAAACCCCACCTGTAGTTCTGCAATAACTTGTCAATAAATGTAAATCTCTTTGCCTCACAAAGACATTTTGAGTTTGTCTTCTCTGGGATTTAATTGAGACTTCTGTCATCATCATGTCTGTGTTCTGCTTGTCTATTTGGCTCTCACCTTTGACCAAGGAATCGAAGTCTCCCAAAATATTAGCTAATCACATATTTTATAAAAATAGCTCGGGCAAAGGTAGAGCTTTAGTGAATGACCTACAGGGAAAGCAGCAGTGGAAGCCAATACTGTAGAAGTCACTTGAGAACACGCAGGGACAGGAATGAAGCTCACAACAAAAATCCTTAATTCTGCTCATGGAGCTCCATGCTTTAAAAATAACTCTATAAACAAAAGAGCGGAAAGATCTGCAAGTTGCAGTCTGGCACAAGCAGTGAAGGAAGGCAGAACTATGAGGATGCCAACATGTAGAGGCTGGCATGAGCACAAATTTAAGTTATATATATTCCTAAAGTGCACAGGCAAAGCTGGCAGTACTTTCTGCTCTAGGAGACGCATTTTGCAAGGATACATTTTTTTCTAAGGGAGTCATAAACTAAATATATAGATGATAATGGACAGATTTTCAACCTTGTCAAACCCTGGAGYGTTGCTATAGAAATCTGGAGAGCTGCGGATTCAAGATCTGAAAATTCAACATCTTYGAAAAACCTGATTACCGAATATTTCTAGTCAGCTTCCTCTGCTAAAGGGATGTGAAGTTTTCCAATCCTGTGCCAGACWCTGACGTTCATAAAGAGTTTCTCAAATGGGTTGCTGTGATGTAATCAATAACCATAAAACCCTCCTCCACTTTCGACATTACAGCTGTTTGAGACGAATTTCTATATGAATAATACAGTGAAAATGTGACTCTATTCTAAACTTCTTTTGTTTATGGAGCAGTGCTGATTTACATCATYTTCCAGAATAACTATCAATTAAATTGCTGTGTAATTCCTGTAGAAACACACCAGAAGCACAGCCTGCCTCTTTTGGCCTCCGGCTTCAAGCAGAAAGCCACTTAAGCATAGGTTTAGCTGCAAGCAAACAGTTAAACCTATCTCCCAGCCCCATGTCCTGCTGCTTTAGGTATGTGTCCTAGTGTTATTAAAGCAGGAGTTGAGAAAAGTGTCCACCATGGACATCCACTTGGAAGATGATCCCACCAACGGAGGGCTTCATTGACCAGCTCTGATGATAACCCAGCCTCTAGCTGCTTGTTTTGGCAATAGCTCTGCAGGCTGCTCCCAGGAGAATTAGATCACAGCCAGTCCCACCTTCACTACATATTTGCTAGCTGAACAAACGGGACGGAATTGGACGSAGGGTCATGTCTGCTGGCAAAGGCCGGTGCTTTTGGGGCTGATTCCAGCAGCGCAGGGCATGCAACCCACCTCCCACCKCCTCTCGCTCGCCTGGGGCCAGCAACACATCCCAACCAACACTCTCTTGCTGCAGCCCTCACCATCCCTACCCGTAACACACCGACCAGAAAGACTAATTCGTCCATTTTAAATAATAATCTCAGTGATATTAATTGCACAATACAAAAGAATTTGTTCCAAGTGTGCAGCCAGCTATTTATTTATGTTCAGTTCTGAGCCATAAATCTTTATTTTTGACTTTTAAAGTCTATTTGGACAAATAACCTTTTTTTTTTTATTATTTTTCATTTGCAAAATGCCTAATCAGACGGGTTTTCTGAGCTAAGCAGCTCTGAGAAATGCAAGGTCTCTGATGACTAGTTAACTGCACTAAACATGAATTTTCCTTATTTAAGTCAAGCCTGCACTGTTTCTTTATTAAATGAGATTGCTCAAAATGTCCTTTTCTTTTTTTTTTTTTCTCTCTTCAGGGTTGTTTTTAAGAAAAAGGGAAAGCAGAAACAGGGGCTCAAAATAAGTTTTAAAAATAGGGGATTTAATGAACAGTTTTCTGCATCTTCAGTCACATTCCTTGTCCCTCCTTATGTGATAAACTCTGGACCAGGTTACCGTGCAATACTTCTTCTTGCAAATGGCATATAGGATCAGAGGGAGGAGGAATATGTGCTTCATTTGCTCCCAAGTTCCCATTTGAGCTGAATTATCTTTCCATTAGCTGGGCTGGGGCACGCGAGCTTCACGCCAGCTGCAGGAAGGCAAGCCACAGCTGGCTGGCAGATAGTGCCCGATGCAGCACACCGCCTGCCAGGGCAAAATGAATCTATCAACAGATTTAAACCAGTGTGGTGAGTCATGTTTGACCTGTGGTTTTCATTATGCAGCCAGAGCATTTTCAGTTCGTTGCTAGAAGTGAAAACTGGGCTTGTTACCTCCTGGTCCCCTGCCTTAAGGCATCTAGCATCCCACATCTWCATGTATAATACAAGGTTATTTTATCTCCCTCTCTTGGCAAATACATGATTAGAAGCAATGCAGCGTGCAGATATTGTAATGAGGAGCTAGCAAGGATCCAGATCATTATTACTCAAAAAAGCTCTAAAGAAAACTTCCCGTCTTTAATATATTTTGCCTTCGTGCTAGAACACACATTGATGTCTACGAGCTATTACGTGTGAATAGATGGAAAGTATAACCAATGCTCTCGTTCATGGGGAAAGTTGGACAGGAGATCTTTTTGTCTGATGTGTCCAAATCAACACTCATACCCATTGATAAAAGTGGAATATTTAAATAGGAAGAAGGGTGTTGCACGCTCAGAGCACATTGCTCGTTTTGACATTGGTAGAAGGTTCACTCTTACAGTGAGGACACAGCAGATAAGTTCAGACTCCCCTGTTTCCAAAGCTATCAAAGCTAAAGGAAAAACGGAAGGGAAACTCAACCCTATGGAGAGATGTGAGGATTGGGAGTGTGTAAGTGACCACTTGAACATATAAGGAGAAGCAGAACTTGACTTAAGGGTCTAATGAGAGTCTTATCGGCTGGGAGGAATTGATAGAGGGAGATTAATAGCATTTTGGGCGCTTCCAAGAATGAACTTTCCACAGTCAATATTTCTCTCCACAAGGACATTGTTACAAGTGAAGAAATTGCCTTCAAATGTGTATATTTCATCTATGAAAAGACCTTTTGAAATTTAAATCAGAGCTAGGAGATGTCTTGGATTGACAATGGAGAATATGTACTGAGCAAGTATAAGAAATCAGTGACCCTGGACTGATTTCTGCAATTAATCTAATTCTATTTGCCACTGATTAAGTATTTTGCCATGGCAACACGTACAAATCTGGCCCTTGGTGTTCATGAAAMGCTTTGGAAGAGCAAGGGTATAGACCAAACTAATTATCGTTACTGTATTTATTTATTCTGAGGGTTCCATTGCTTTGTCTTCAAGTAACACAGGGGTGTAAAAGAGTAGAAAAGAGAATTTACGCACATGAATGGAATTTTAGCCACTGTCCTGCACAATTCAAGATTTCTGACTAGGATCTGTACGTCAGCTGAGGGACATCGTGCATTGGAGCAAGGAAGATGTTAATGTGATGCTTAGATTCTCAGTTTTCCTCACTTTTCCTTCTTTACTCTAAATTTCTCTGGTATGATTTTATGCCTTTCCATTTTTATTTTTAATAATACCAATAAAAATTAGAAAAAAAAAAAAAAAGGGGAAAGAAAGTCTTCATTGGAAATATCTGAAATATTCTCCACTGGAAAAATAATATCCTGTATTAGATGGATAGCCGTGTAAACACACGGCTGCCTAGCACAACACGACCAGCCTGCATCCATGGGTATGACTTCAGAGGGCACAGCAGGAGGCAGGAGGGGCTTCACAGAGGGCTAATATATGGGATTGGCACTGCTGGAGATGCTGGTTCCAGTTGGGGCTCCAKTTGGGAGGGAGGATAAATACGGTGGTCTCATTAGTTGATGCTGCAAAAATTAACCCCGTGGTTTGATACCATTGGAAGCTCTTCTATAGATAAATCCCGGACTAGAATAACAAGGGTTACTGCGAGCTAGACTTGAGGTACGTTGGCACGAAGGGGAAGTTTGCACAAAGCCTGGCTGTACCGGGGCCAGTGTTAACAGCCTCTTTACTTTCATTTGCTCTGAATTCCCTCATATATTTGCAATCAAAATGGTTTTAAAGTCTTCTTTTAAAAAAAAGAAGAAGAAAAAAAAAAGAAAAAAGAAAAAAGAAAAGGAAGGGGGGAAAGTAGAAGAGAGACAGCTTTAAAATTATAAAACATATAACAGACCCTGTTCCCGACAAGTTTTATTGCTGTTCACCTAAATCCCTCAAGTCCATCTTTAAATTAGCTGCATTAGAAAAGATGTAAAACTAATCAGAATACTGCTGTCTAGGTACTTCTTTGTCTGAAATATAGGAACTTTATCTTCTGGTAGAATCATTACATATGTTATCAGTTACAAATAATCCTTTATAAAGCATCAGTAAATCAAGCAGCTTGCATTTCTCGAAAGAAAATACGATCAGTTTGTGTTTTTTTCCTCAATCAAGCAATTTTAACATTCCCAGTTTAGTAGTCTAGGAGCTACATTATAAAAAGTACTCTGGATTTCAACAGTATTTTTGCAATCCAGTTTGCTATACCCAGCATCCGAACAACTTTGGGTGTATGTATATAATTATTATCCCCCGCTTTTTCCCCAGAGGGTCTCAAATGAGCCAAATATTCAGCTGATGTAAATCAGTGTTGTTCCAGATACTTTTAGACATGATATAGAGCATTAAACCAACAGCCAGTCTTGCRCGAGCAACTCCATCACCGTGCCTGGCCGACGCTGTAATTAAAGCCCGCGTTGCTCAGCAGTCAGTGCCCAGCAGCCTCGGAGGATTAATTAGGGCTGATATTTATTTCGTTTGATACGAAACCCAGATGTGAGCAGTTAAGSCAAAAAGCCACAGTGAGAGCCATCCTGATTTTTTTTCTTTTTTTTTCCAGGGGACAGAGGAAAAGCAGTGTTGCCCACCCAGAATTAAAGAACAGAAGCAAATAATTATCATCATGGAACAATTTGGCAGCGGTTTCGTAATCTGCTAAGCCACTTTACCGGCCTGTTTATCAAATAATTCAGATGACCTCGACTTTCTTTTGTTACCAGCTATCACAGATCTATATATATGCAATGATTTATTTGTCTGATAGCTGGGAAGAAAAATATGGAGAGGATACTCCTGCCCTCCATGGTGACAGAAATGAAATTAGATTGTGTTTTACTTTAAAAACACATTCACCAACATGGTCTAAATATATCTGCTCATTCAGGGAGAGAATTACCTGCAAATTCATTAAAAAGAATAGAAAATGGACTGTGAAATCATTCTAAATTGAGAGCAAATGCTGGATTGCCCTTGGTTCCCATCATGGAAAGAACATCTCTGGCGGGAAAATGYAATTCTGGTTTTCTGCTTAGCAAAGTTGCAAGATTCAGGGCGGTTTCAAAGCTGAGCTTTCGGCCAAGGATATCTCTCTGACACTACTATCTCATTCATAAAATTCACAAAACGGAGCCAGAAAGCATTTTCCCATTTTTCATAGGAAAAAATGGCCCTCTCTCCTAGATATAATTGTGGTTTTGGTGTTGGTGTTTGCTTCCAGACCTTGGGATGTCTGTCCCATTTTTCTCCCTTCTTTTTCTTAGTGATAATATGTAAAAAAAAAAATAAATATAGAAATGGGGATATCTCAAAAGTCAACACCATGAGAAAAGGGGTATTGAAACATGAGAACATTATGAAATTTCTCTTCTTATTCTATTTGGGGAAAAAAAAATAAAAGAAAGAAAAAGAATTCCAAGACCTTTCCAAAGAGATCATGAAAWTTCGGATTTTTATAATACTATTTTTTTGTCCCTTGTTATTATATACCTGTGCATTAAATCAGAGCAATGAAACTCCCTCTGATTGCACTGGATTTTGGATGAAATCCCTCAAAGAGATTAGAGCCAGTGATCTAATGATAGAGGACTGGAAAGCCCATTCCTTTTCCCTGATGCAGATACCTAACATATTATCCTGGAGATATGTAACATTCTTCCTCTCTGAATCCTTTCTGCAGAACTTCAGGGAGATTATTTTCCTTCTCTTCCTCACTTACTGCATTAGTATGTTTTACGATATCTTCACAGGCTTTAGTTCACTGGAAAAAAAAAAAAAGAGTGAGTAGAGGACAACAGGTCTACTTTTTTTCAGAAAATTTTTGATGTTTATTTTTAGGGATCCTGTTAAAGGTAGGCTTTTTCTGAAAATGGAATATGTCTTTGTTGCTTTGATGTTCATTCAGTTTCATTTCTGTCTTTTTTTTTTTTTTTCTGTTTTGGAGAATTTTTGTTTGTTTGTTTGATTTACAGTCCATCTACGGTGCATCTCGCGGGTCTCCAGAGCTCCAAACATCAGCTGAGAAAACAATCTCCTTCTGGCTCCTCCAGCTGACGTAAAACACGTCAAGACACTCAAAAACAAGGCCAAAAAAAAAGGGCTACATTTGATGTTAGGAGCCACTGCTCCTGGTAGGTGTCTTATTCTTCCTCCCCTTCCAGGTTCTGGAGAACATCAGCCAAAGTGACCTCCATGAAAGGCCACGACGTCTTTCTCCATTCTCCGCAGGTCTCTGCTAGGCTTAATACTGTCAGAAAAGGCTCCAGCAAACATTTGTAATTGCAGGGAGAAAGAACACTGCTGTCTTTATTTTTTCTAACTTGACATCTATCAAATTTAGTTTAAGTGTTCCCCTGGGTCAGTCGAGTTGCTGAGCTATAAACTAAAAATAATTAAAATAAAATATTAAAAAAACCTCAAGCCTGCTTGCCAGGAGCATATAGTTGGGAGTTAACAGCCTTCAATCTTGTATTCCAGAGTGTTAGGATGGCTGAAATAAGACAGGCAGGCTTACTACGACGTGAAACTAAAATTTTTTGATGCTTTGATGCTACAGGCTTGATTTTTACACTTCTGAACGAAAGTGATTGTCCAAAACTCATTTTCATGACAGTATTCAAAATCTAGAAGGATTTTTTTGCTTTAATGCTATGCTGATATAAATCTTATAGGACTGGATGGAGTCTTAATAAAAAGGAAGGGAGGGGAAGGTAGGAGTGTTTCTGATTCATATCTGAGTTAATTAAACTTCTCCCTGACAATTCTTGGAAGTGAGAAGGCAAGCTACCTTTTCCTACTACAAAAGATAACTTAACCAATGTATTGAACCTCTTTGATGTACCAGCTATCACCAAAATTGGAAATTTTAGTTACAGCGAATTAAATTTTGGCTTAACCTCGGCCAGACAGACAGCGTGTTCCCAGACTGGTCGCATTCATAAATGTCATAAAAAACATATTTGCTCTATGACATGCATGAAATAAAATTCTCAAAAAAGACWTCTCTAACCAGAAAGGCATGAAGCAAAAATCTTTAACCACGTGACAGGGAGTGAAGGCTGCTAAAAATGGTATTTTGACATTGGGGGACTGCTAAAGCAAAGCTTCTCCAGGCATAACTTTTATAGGTTTTGTTATTTTTATTATTCTTATAGCATTTGAAGACCATGGAAACTGTGCGAGGTAAGCAAAAAAAAAAAAAATAAATAAAAAAATAAAAAAGATTCTGAGTACAATTCACCACTTTTGTGTGATTTGTTCCACTGTAAATTTAGAGAGAAAAAAAGAATGCATCAAGGATTTTGTTCAGGGAAGGTGACTAGAATCAGTCCTCAAGAGGAGCATAACACAATCAAATAATTAACCTGTGTTGTTAATTAATCCAATTGAGTCATTCTGTGTCTAATACCTTCAGTTCTCATTACAGATCTTTGAYACTTGAGTTCCAGATTTTTTCTTACATCTATTGAGAAAATTATAACTGCATCTCTTCTTTTTCCCAGTAMACATTCTGTCACTAAAAAATGTTCCTTGCCGGGAAATGACATTTTCTACAAAACTTGGCATTACCAATATTTTAAAATTTTGCGTAATTCCAAGTGACAGCTCAGAATTATTTAAAAAGCTAAACAATTCCTTGTTTGCTGAAAACACTGCTAAATGCAACCGAATTTCCTGCTTGAAAAAGATAAASCTGTAAAGTAGAGGGGGCGACATACAAATCTCCATCCAAAATGGGCAAATTCACCTTTTTTTTTTTCAGCTCAGCGCAAGAGGAATAGTTTTAATTTTTCTAGTTCCAGCCCGTTCTAAATCAAAACCAGATACTAGGTTATTTTTTTTTCTGCTCTTGTCAAAATTGCTGAATAACACCCTCCCCGGCGTTAAGCTGATTCKGCATCTCACCTCCGAAACGCCTGCACTCCTCTCTGATGCAAACTGCTCTCCAGCAAGGCTCGGCCAAATTCCCGAGCAGAGATGTCCTGGAGTCAACGGAGCTACACCCACAGATGGTCTGGTCCCCAGCTAGCTGAGGATTTTTGGAACGAAATGTGCTCCAATGTACAGATTAGAGGTTTTTGGGAAATTTCCAAGGCGCTTGTTTGGCGGGGTGTCGCGGAATGGCAATTTGTTGAAACCGAAACCCTTCAGAAAGGAAGATGTGGCCAAACACAACTCCCAAATCAGAGGGAAAAACAAAAAACAAAACCCCAAAAAAAGAAAAAAACCAAAAAACAAAAATGCAAGAAAATAAACCCAAACAGAGATTAAAAAAAAAGAGGGGGAATGGATGAAAAGCAATTGGAGCAACTGTCCCTTCCAGAAAGTCACTTGACAAAAAGTTTGCAGGTCAGTCTTGACAGGACCTTTTGTACAGAAGAACTTTTTTTATAGCAAAATTACAAAGTCAAAATGGAAATGCAATATTTTGCCAGAATAAATGCAAAAYATTTTGCAATATTTTCGTCATCATTTGACATGAACAGATCACTCACGTTTTTAAACTTCTGGGTTTTCACCCACTTCTGCAGCCAGTTTTAATACATGTGGACTGTGTGGACTACTTGAAAAACTGGATATAACAAAACCAAAATATTTTAGGACATTTGGGATAAATGATAAAGAAGAAAAACCCAATAGAGCAGTTGAGAGTTGTTTCAAGCTTGCATTTTCTCTATGGATTAGCTAAGAATAAGGTAAAATGAGTTTAAAGAGAGTGTTTTGCCTGATCAGGTGCTCCTCTTCATCTTCCTCACAGGCACTATAGAAAGTTGCTGGTTCGATCATCACGTGGTCTGCAGCAAGGAATTGCAACCTGATTGTCCTCTTCCAGAAAGAAAAATAAAAATTGCATAAAGAGATTATTGGCAAGGCAAAATCAGACGTGAAACGAGCACAGCTCTCCTGCTATGCAATATAATCACTCACTTTTGCATCAGATGAGGTTTGGGGCTTCCATAGGCTGAAGACATGTGCCACAGTCACTCTGTATGGGCAGATCCATAGGGACCCGTGGGCTGGAAGCTGCCGTGGGACGGCTCCTGCAAGGTGGTGGGATGGAGGAATTAGATAAAAGTGATATATGCACCATGGGGATCACACAAAATGTGACACTTTCTCTGCAGGATGCTGGAAAACTAGCAAAGGGCAGAATATCCCAGGGGCTGCAAATGAAATATAGGGTTATTAATGAGGTGTAGATTGAAYGGGCTGCTCAGTAGAAGGCTCTGGATCACACAGTGGGCACCTGCCCATGAACACGCTTGCCCCCTTTTAGCATATGGTTTTCTCCCTCTTTGTGCCCCAGGCAGCAGAGGGAAGAGCTTGGGAGCTGCATTGCAAAAACAAGTCAGATTTTAAGGTCCCTTTTCTGAAGGACCATCCCATGTCCTCTCACCCTCACGTCCCTTCTCCCCTTGCTATTGCACCCCCTCCCTTTGCCATCAGCCTGGAGAAGGAAAGGAAAAAGAAAGAAAGGAAGAAAGAAAAGAAAGAGAGAAATATGCTGCCTGGATTGGAAAAGTCATCTTTTCCCAGGAGCAGTGTAATAATGTTAATGGAAGGGAGAACGGGAAAGAGGAAATGTTTCGCTAACGTGGAGAATTTCTGGCCCGCGTTCTTTCTGAGGCCTGTTTGTCAGGGGGAAAAGGAAATTGGTGGCTGGATGAAATATGAGCTGATGCAGCTGCAATGCCTTTAAATACAAGCTTTTTTAGGCACACTGGTGCTTCAGTTTGGGGATATAAGCAGATGCCGAATGCCTTTCCCTACTTCACATGGGGCCTTTGCGTGCTGTGGTTTTAAGACCAGTGTTCAGGTGATAAAAAAAAAAAAAAGGGGGGAAAAAAAAAAGGAGGGGGAGAAAGAACGAAATGTCATTTCTGCAGAGGCAAAAAATACTTCAGGCTCTTTGGCACATAAGCCATAAAGGGCTTTTTGTGCACGGGTAGGCAGTGCAGTGTCGAGAGAAATCACTGGTGTGGGGTGGAGTAACACTATCTGAAATTAAATTCTGGCCTCCATCGACAAGTCACACTTCAAGGCAAGAGGGAAAAAAGAAAAATGAGTTCTTTTGAAGAACTGAAGTGAAAGGCCCCTCTCCTCCTGGCCACAAACATGCTCTTGGCTTGATTTGCTCGCTATCCAGAATGTGGCAGCTCCAAGCACAGGGCAATTAGCAGAGCCCATCAGCAACTAAGGAGCCCGAAGCATCTCGTTACTGCTTGGTGGCATCCGGGGTGATGCTTGGGGCTGCTCTCCCTCTGCTATGGTGTCGAGACTTGCACAGATGCATTCTTATTGACACTATCTGCAGAATCCAAATAATCATCTCTGGGGTTCTCGATGGATCCTCTCTCACTCCTACTGCTGAAACTCCGTTTTTGTCCTTCTGTTGCTGAAGGAAACCTCGTCCAGCATGGGATCTGTGCAGTTACGCACTGGAGATGCTGTTGAAATATAAAGAGCAAATAGACTGTTAAAAATAGCTTGGTGCCCCATGCGATTGCTTTCAGATTTAAAGATTATTCCAAGCTTCTGAGGCCTACCAGGTCCAGCCTGGCTAGGACCTTTCATTCGGTTTAAATGCCAGGCAGTGTTCCTGACTCCTAAAGGAATTAAGGTACATTAAATGCCTTTCAAAATCTGGCTCTTTGTCCACAGACAGTCGACCAGTTTTCTGTGACAATATTTATGAACTAAGACTCTCATCCAGAGCACTAAAGTCCCCAAAGAAAACATTTCTTCCTCTTTAAACCCGCTTCTTTGCCAAGCAAAGGTCTCTCAGACTGCAGAATAACCTTCCAAAAGATGTATTGGAAATCTGTTTTAGACGGTCAATGTAGCTGAACTGATTAATGCAGCCGCTTGTCATTTTTAGAACTAATGACTTTTAACAGAAATGGCCTTTTTTTTTTTCCTCCCCCCAAACTTTGTCCCAAGCGCTTAAGTTTGGGTATTTTTTTCCTTTCCATATTTTCATAATTTGTATTGAAAAGTTTTGCTATGACTTGCTAACCAAAAATGCTTCACTATTTCATTTTAWTCCAATAACCATTTTAGAAAGAAAATGAATCTGTTTCAAAGCATTATGATTTTTCTAAAAGATCCATTTTGACCTCAGAATATTGAAACCCGGGGTAATTGCAAACACAGGTTTTCAACAATCAAGTTTATTTTCTCTGCAGAAAACCTCACCCATATGCCTGCAGGGAATAGCTGCATTTGCCAAATCCAACTTTTGGTGCACAGAAGAAGTGGGGTATATAAATAGAAAAGTGTAAGCTTTTGGATATACGGCACGGGGTTGTAATTTAAGGCCTCCCAGTCGGTGGCAACAATTGCCCGTGTCTTGCAGGGTGTCGGTTTTCCCTCCTCTCTTTCTTCGGCTCAGCAAGGCTCCCTCTGCAATCGCAGGCGCACGGCTTGGCTTACGCATCCTCCTCCTCCTCCTCCTATCTCACCCGGAGTCGCCGCAGGCCCGGGGAGCTGCAGGACCATAGCCACCAATCTGATGCAAAGGCTCCAGCAGCCCTGCGGTCGGATATCCAAAAAAAAAAAGAGAGGGAAAAAAAAAAAGAGAAAAAAAAAGGAAAAAAAAACCCTTTCCTAAATGATATACCAAATTACACTTTATTTCACTTGACAAACAAAAACTCTTTTGTGGTTAGCAGAATGAATCGTGTACATCATAATTTTGACAGCGAGCACTGAGATTGAACTGGCGCTCCAAGCAGTTTCCCTGTGTACGCATTGCTGTTCCAGGTCAGCGCGAGCATATGGCAAACACAGAAACTATACTCACCGATGCCAGGGCATGACCAAAATCTATAATAATGTTGTTTACTTTCACCAGCTCTGCGAGAAAGAATGTAGCCCTGTGCACTTAAACGACCTCAGAAGAGTCACACTTTTGCTTTGTTAATAATTTAATCGAAACGCAAGTTGTCCCTAAGGAGAGAGAGGCCACGTGAAACATTTGCAGTAACCGAGTCGAGCTCATCTGTACAGAGCCTCGCTTGTCTCCTGGAGAAAAAAATAAAGGAAATTCTCTCCATGACGTTGGTCWGAGTGGAGGGAGGCAGGGTAAAAACGCTGCTTTTGGAGTGCGCTTGGCTCACGCTCTTTTCTGTTGTTGTCATTTCTGATAAAAATCATAATATTTCCAAGTCCGCTGCAGACAGAGCTCTGCCAGCTTCCTTCTCCCACGAAATTGGCAGTTCCGAAGCGCTGCCAGGAAAGAGCATCTCAGCTCACCGCGGTCTGGCACGCAGGCTTGGAAGGGCTGGAGAAGGCTGTAATAGCTGGTGCCCAAGGGGGTTTCCTCCACGCTTTTGTCGGGTGCTAAAGATGCCTGAATGACAGGGAGCCGTGGGACAGGCTGGACAGTATTTGAAAATACTGGGGGAATAAACAAGCTCAGGCAGCCACTCTGGAAATGCCGGAGTTTCCAAATCAGAGCCCAAATCAGAGTGTCAACAGCCTTCATCTCCCTTGGCTTGCGSATATCACAAGCTGGGAGCCCTCAAAGAAAGATGTGTGTTGAGCCATTCACTCACAACAGAGAAATTTTCATGGGCAGCTATTGCAAAAATAGATATGAAAAGTTTTGGGAGATGCAGGATAAATAAATGGCTAAAAAGAGATAGAACATGGACCTTGATTTCAAGTGTCTTAARGCTGTGAAGAGCTGAGTTGCACCAACTCCCCTCCCGGGCAGCAAGAACCAGGACTCAGCACATTGATTAAAATCAGAATTACTTTTGCTGAAGACAGTGGTTCTGCAAGGCTGMAGAAGAATCAGCTCTTTAGCAGAGTCTTACATATATTTATTTATAGAAGGAAAGAAACTTGCTAATTTACTGACTTCCTTCTTTATGCTTCCAAATTCACCCACAGATATGTGTAGTGCCCCCTGCTAGTTCTCAGTCATCAAAGCTACAATCAGAGGAAATGCAAATCTGAAGAAAAAAAGGAAAAAAAAAAAAAAAGAAAAAATCCCAAGGAAGTTCCCAAGGAATTTCCACACCTAAAAGCAGAATCAAATATCAAGTTTAAGGTTCTTACTGGTGTGGAGACATTTACAAATGATTGCACCATTACTTTGATGGTGACTTCTTCCATACATGCACTCCCTGCTCAAGGCAAGGAGGAGTCCACATTTASTACAGGTCTAAGACATTCTCAATAGCAAGATCCAAAAACCAAGGGAGTCACTGGAAGTTATTCATTTCAAAGAGCTTTGGATCAAACTGGCATATATCTTAAGTGAAAGTTCAGTGAATAGATTTTGTTGGAGCTGCTGAAGTGTGGGTGGATCCAGATCGCTCCATTCTACTCATCTTGGATCAAACCCAAACATGGAAATTTCAAATCCCAACCCCCTAATGTATTACTCAACATTTAGTTTTGATTTCTGCATGTGATATGTTCCTGGTTGGGACACGGCCACTACTAATAACAAAAATGCAGGCATCAGCACAGATCATGACCCTTCTTTTCCTTTTTTTTCCTTCCTTTTCTCTCTCCTTTTTTTTTTTTTTTTTTTTTTTTTTTTTTTTAATGCACATAATTTAAAGCATAAGGCTCCTTTATTGTCTGGAGGTGCATACTTTTATTAATGTCAGGTTCTCTATTCTTTTAAGTCAGATTTTTCGTAAATGGTGTGTTTCCATATTCTGTTGTCCAGCCAGGCAGAATGTGCACTTTTGCACTGTTTTAATTTTTCCCTTAGATATCCCTTTTTTTGAGGCAAAAGGATGTCTAGCTACTCCAGAAATTCACATTTGAAAGCTAAGCCACCCTGTACTCACAGGGGCTTAAGATTAGTTCCTCTGAGTTGACAATTTATTCTTTCAACTTGTAACCTAAGATCCTTCTTTCACCTCTCTGGGTGACTCCAAGATGAATTGAGATTTTTCTTCTACTAAGAAAGCCCCAGTTCCMTCACCAAAAATAAAATATAGAGGATAAAGGGGGATCTAATTTGTCTCTTAACAAAATATGGAAGATATAACACCACCAAAATGAATAGATTTAGCAGTCGGAATGCACCAAAGAAAGGCCACCGTGTGAATATTCAGATAAACCTGCAGTCACATTTAATCTTTTCAAAAAGATCAGTTAAATTATGCCCAATCTCTAGTTTCACAGGACTTGGCGGCTTCTTGGTTCCAGCTACCAGGAGAAACAGAGGGGCTGAAACACAGCGAGATAGGATATCCTCTTTGTGTCACTTTTCCTACTGGCAAGAGGAAATAATGGAAATCTTTTAAGAAATCCTGTTCTCATGAGACTTTCAGCTTCTTTATTCAGAGCAAATGATTCTGGCTTGTTCAGATAAGGTTACTCTGGATATTTACCCATTGTGAAGTAAATTATCAAATGTCTTCAGGTTTATCCATCATTAACAGAGGTTGAAAAATCCATCCTTTTTCCCACAAGTGAAGAAAATAATATTAAAATCTATCCAGGATCCAAAAGATGCTAATTTCTGTGTCAACMGCTAGTAAAAAGACAATAAATAGGTTTATATGCATTTGTTTCAGAAGGTATARGTGTTACAGAGGAACAAAATTACTTGGACAAAGGTCTATTCCACTTGAGAGGATAACATGCCAGTGTCCTCAGCTACCCTTCCCAGTGTCTCTCCATCTCACATCTCAGACCTTTTCTTTGTACTCTTGTCTTGGGGATGAGGAAAAGGACAGCAAAAAGGAGATGTATGAGCTCCCCCTGAGACTGGGCATGGAGATACCAGCAGACCTTGGCATCTTTTAGTGATTTTCACTGCTCCACTCTTCCTCTCTGCTCAGAAACTCTTTGTTTATTGTATTCCCTTCTAATCCTGGCACTGTCAAAGCTGGGTCCATTAACTCRGCATTATTATGATTTATTAGCTGTGCATGGCTAACCTAGTGTTATGACAGTCGGGATGAGATTAGGTTGCAGGTCAACCTGCTCTTAAAACTGGAACATTTTCAGGTCTCTCTGGACCTAAGCTCAAGTTTTGGACTGAGGAGGTCCCAGAGGAGAATGAAATGGAGGTGTGCGGTGCTTCTGCATCCCCAGCTCATGACAACCCTGATAAATGGTAAGAGAAGCCTACTTGTTAGAAAGCAGAGATGGAAAAAAAAGGCATTTGATGAAGGTAGAGGAACAGTGCTCCTTCTCTCAAAACCAGAAGCTCCCAGACTGAGAGAAAACACGCTCACATTTTCCAGYCCATGCCTAATTTCAGACATAATTTATGAGATCAAAACACCTTGGTGATCAAAAGTAGGTACTTCTTGCATGCTTCTCATTTTTTTCCACCCCACTGGAAACAGTTGGGTAGACATTCAATCAGCCTCTTTTTACTCGCCAGAAATCCCAAGTATTCACATCAGAGCTTTCTCTAAATTAGAACAAAAATATTCACTACTTCGCCAACCTCCGAGCGCTTTCTTTTATTTTGCCGAGCAATTATCTCTGTTTGTCCCRGGGAATATCTAATAGTTCCCTGTCCACGGAGGTGCGCTGACCTCTGAGTGAACCAAAAATAGCCCGTGCAATAATTCCAAMAATATGCTGAATATCTGACCGGGAGGCTGCTTTTCCTCCTTGGATCCGAGGCGTTTCGTTGCAGAYGGCAGAGCCGCGCGACAGCGTGGGCGACAGCAGCAGGACCAGGGCTTTGCTGGCCAGGAGGACGCAGGCATGTTTCTCCTTGGGCAGTCGCTTGGATCCGCTGCATCTCGGCGCGTGCATGCAGCAAATCGCTGCGGTTGGGAGAAGTATGTTCCGGATAATCCGCTGCAGCCTCCCGCCTGCGGACTCCGCTGTTCATAGCGTGGCCTTAATTGCTTTCTCCTCTTTTTTTRCCCAACTGAATTCATTTAGAAACACAATATAAGCTAATGATAAAATCCTTCACTAAACCACTGATAGATAAGCGTTGCCTGACTGGGGCAGACAAATAGCCCATTTTGTCTGGAATCCTTTATGCTTCTATAAGGCTCTAACATGTCTAAATCGTGCAATAATATAGCATGGAGATAAATYATTTCATGTGAAATGCTTGTGTATTGAACCTTGCCAAAATACAGTGGAGTGTAGCAGGGAAGATGATTAAAATAACTGCGTTCTCTTCCAAGCTCTAAAGCTGATTTTTGTGTCACTGGTGCTCGTCATTCAGTCCCATCAAGCTTGAGGTCCCTCCTTCTCCTCTGCCTGTCACCCCGATGGCACCGATGTGCTTCCTGCATTCAGAGAATAAGCCGCAGCCTTATTCACAGCACTCATTTTTATTACCATCTAATCACGAAGCTCTTGATCTCAGATAAGGACTTTGAAACCATTGTAGTAAGAAATTAAAAATAGCTTGAGCAATATTTGGACTCCCCCACAAACTCAATGCTTCCACCTAATCTCTCAAATCTACCTGCTTTGCTCATATCCCAAGCAGTGGGTGCCAAAGATTAACTATATACTGAGTGATGCTTTTTCACAATTTTTAAACTGTTTCCTATACAGGCAGAGGTTTTTCTTTTCTAATGGGCAAGAAGTCTCATTAGGACCAGGTGATTCATTTAAAGCACAATTACACAGGGAATTCGGCTAATTGATTGGATAACCCTAGATTCATTTGTAAAAACACAATCCTCAAACCTGAAGTGCTTGGACTTAGTGGTAGTCGTGTACTGAGAAGTTTACTTTAAAAGCAAACGTTTAGGTTAATGGGATCCATATGATATGAATTCCTAATAACTTTACCATGGGTGGGCTTATCGAACTGCTTATCATAACAGAAGTCGGGYGATTTCAAAGGATCTTTCTTCTGAGGCTTTCTGAAGACTTTCCTTTCACCCCCGATCTTTAGAAAATTCCACTAACTTTCCATTGAGAAAATATTGAGCTGTCTCCTCTCACGCCATGATTCAAACAAATTAATTTTAAAAATATGTATTTTTAACACTTTGACAGCAGGACAAAGCATTTGGAACAGAAGGGTACCATTTTTTGAGCATTTGGGATGATGCTCTGCAGGTAAGTTAGTGAATGTCTTTCAGGTCACMGCTATTCCTAATTACAGAGAGGGGGAAAAAAATGACATCCAACATCACTAAAAAAGGCATTTTAGCAGTTAGCAATGGAAGGAACAGGGTCACCTTTGCAGTCCAAACATAAAACTCTCTAACCATCTTAGAAGCAAGCGCAGAAGCTCACTTTAGAGCAACCAAAATGATGTTCCTTAAATTATTAATAAAAATTACAAAGTTAAAAATGTTACCTTAGCCCCAAAACATATTGCTGGAAATTTTAAATCTCCATCCTTCTTCCCAAATTAGAGTTGATTGTGTACTTTTTCCACAAAATGACTTTAAAAATATATAGAAAATTGCAGGAATAATAAGCTAAATATGTTAATAGAGCTCCAAATAAATGASTATGTATGTGCATTTAAAAAGAAATCTGTTATCCTGGTAGTCTCTGGGAATGAGAAAGCTGTCAGCATCATGGCAGGTGTGAAAATTGACTTTAAGTTCTCTGATTTCCTGTTGAATATTCAAGCCGACATTGAAGACAGCCCAATAATTCTCTCATTATACTTTCAGCATTTAATTAAAACAAAGCCCCCTATCATTCAACGGAAGAGGGGGACAGCATCATAAAACATGTGGATAAGCTTCCTGCTGGGATAGCTACACCGGCTGAAAAATACTAACCCCTCAGCAAAGAATAAAACAGCCAGCTATAGTCATTGACCTATGGGGGCATTAAAATGATCTACAAATGCACGAGAAGAATGCCCCCAGAGCAGTTTTTTAGCATGACGAAAAGTAAATAGGGAAATAGAGCATTTGAATAGTCCAGTGTGAAGGAATAAACAGAGGTTGTGTTTCAAGGAGCACTTTGCAGAAAGAGCCACTTGGTTAGGAGAGGGTCTCCAAAGGTATCTCTTGCCGATATCATTCATACTAAACCATATAAAATACAAATCAAGCCTATCAAAGATTTTGGCACAAACTCATCCAAGGATTTTTTGCCTTYGCAGGGAAAAGAAGGGGCCAAACCCTAACTGCTTCGAATATAAAATGTGAAACTGAAATTAAAACTATAATTCCAAGCAGAACAACCTGTAAATACTTCCAACTGCCTCTATTATCCCTGTCTATAATATTCAGGAATGCCCCCAGAGCTTGTATATATTTTTTTAAGTGTTTAACCATGTACCCTACCCACCCAAAGTCTAAAGCGGCTCAGTTTCACCCTTGTAAACGCCAACGATCCGCAATATTATTGCAAGGAAGTATATTTGKGATCACCGTATCCCGTTACAGCATGAGGGATAATGGTCTGGCACATTAGGAGACGTACAAGGTGATGAGAGGCCGCTGCTGCCGTCCAGCGTGTTGATGTACCGAGTTTCCAAACATTAATGAAGGCCGGGAGAAGTCGGCACTGGAAAATCTTGGTCTCGTCCGTGGCCGGGCAGCCGGGCCCTTCACAACACTATCAATTAATTCGCTGCAGACACAGGCCTCCTCGCAGGAGAAGGCCAGACGGAGGCCCGCTTGGAGGTGGGCATGTTACAGGAAAAGATTTGGGCTTGTTGGCCGAGAGGTGTGGAAGATGCACGTAGGTGGCTTGTCAACACTTAGGCTGGCCTCAAGCAGGCACGTTAAATCACGGCCTGCAAACCCACACATGGGTTTGCATAAGCAGCAAAACAAAATACCAGATGCTCTACAGCCTGGACTTTGAGATGAAGGCCGCTTGGCTGCCGGCTTMTTCTCCCTTTTTTTGAGGGATGAGGAGGATCCATTGACTCTTCGTGGGCCTCCACAACTGTGTATCTGGAAGACCAAAGCCTGGCTTGAAAAAGTAACTGCAGATTGCAAATGTGTGGGAGAAGAGGCAGTCCATCTAAAATCTGGCCTCTAGGAGGCCTCAGAAGTAACCGGATTTTTTTTGAAGCTGAGGTCTCCTATCGCTGGAAGATTATTGTGTTAGTTAGAGGCTTAACGGGCTTGGAAAAGCGAGGTTGGAGAGGCAGTGAAAGGGAGAGCAGTGTTTATTGAGCAATAAAAGAAACATTATGTTTCATGGCTCAGCCAAACTGCCCTACAGAAGCAAATCCCCAYGCTTTATAACGCAGGGTGCAATAAATACTCATACTATAAAGGGGTCTGCTGGAAACACGGAGCTGCCAGGCCCTATCGCAGTGTAATCAAGCCTCCCATTAAATTAGCGTCTCGCTTGCGCTYGCTGCTTTATGATCTGGGCGAAGAGGATGGCCCGGGGGCCGGGAGGTGCTGGGCTCACCTCCGCTTCCCCTTGCCTGGGGACATCTCTCCCAGGCCAAGGGTTAGGTTTCCTTTCGGGGGATTAAGAGTTAGGCTCATGTCAACAAGGTGGTCGTGGAGATAGAGGCAGAGCAGGAAGGACTTATGAGGCCAATGGAGAGAAATCCGACCATTTCAAGGCCGTGGATTAATCCCGATAATGCTCCGTTGGGCCGGTTTTTTTTCCCCTCCTCGAGTTGGGTCAAGTTCCCTTAGCAACCGCAAAGCCTGCCATTAATAAAATTAAAAACGCGGTCATAATTTCCAACCCCCATGCCCTTTTCAGAGGCTAAAAGATAAATTGGATATAAAATGAAAACCTTACTTTTTTGGCCTTTGTGGGCCTCTTCGCGCTTTTTCACTTTCCTCCCCGTAATTCCGCATTGTTGACCTTCTTCCAGTCGCAATGGTCTTGGGAGCACACRCAACATATGGACCTCATTGTCTGATGGAGCAAGGAGGCCACCAGGCTCCCTTTCCCATTGACCTCTCCCTACACCATCATGGGCACGTTACTGCTTATCTCCACTCCTGACGGCATCTACCTGGGTCGGGCTGCACTTAAATCTCATGTTGAACCTTGGTCTGATATTGCAATCATTATCACAAGTTGAACTGTGTCCCAGTGGTTTATTTTTTTGGAACAAAAAGGGGCTTTTTTTTTTTTTCTGAGTTTTTTTGGCTAAAATTTCTATTTCTGTTAAGATGATTTAGTTACTGGACTCTGTAAGAAAGGAGAGGCTGAAAACCAAAATGGAGAGAATTATGAATATATCTGAACATGTTTTAATTTTCAGAAACCAGAAGTAACTGAAGAACAGTTGTTAAAAAATGGAGAAGTGTTGGGCTTTGGGATTTTGTCAATAAACAAGAACGTTTCTGTGGAAATTCAAGGTTTTTCRGTTGCCTACAAAAATCACCGGAGAGCTACCACACTCCAGCCACCTCTCTTTCATTTTCTTCTGGGCATACAACACCAGGTTTCCATTTGCTRGAGTAAATGAGGAAGCCATGGGATATCCCTGCTCGTTTTATTCCCCCAAATAATCCCATTAAAGTCCACAGGAGTTCTCAAGCCCAGTGGGCAGATTCTGACCCCAATTGTTTTTACAGTTCTTTTGTTCTGCATAAAAAGTCATATGAAGCTTGACAGACATCTTAAAATTATGAGTCTACCYCAGGATAAAATTAATATTACTGGGATCAGGCTATATGTATATATGCTGCTTAGCAGATTTTAGGTTGAAAAAAGGGGAAGAGGAAATGATACAGGAAGAAAAGTGGGTGAGCGAACAGTTGATACAAGTTCAATGAGCCAAGCTAACAACATCAAAGACTTCCTGGGAAACTAAGATCACCCCTTTATTTTTTTTTCCTCTGGTGCCTCAGTTTCCCCTTCTATAAAATGAGTTTTATCAAACTTCCTGTTTGCAAAGAGCTCTGCACATATAGTCGATAGTAAACTTAAGAGGATCATATATCACAGCAAAGCCTGAGGTTTTTTTTTTTTTTTTCTGAAGACTTGAAATAAACCAAAAAGAAGCCCTTTTTGGCAAAAGCATTGCCTTTTTATCTTATTGCTACTTTTCTAAGAAATGCAATGAATTACATTATTTTCACAGTCACAAATGCTTAAGGTGAGACCTAAGTGATGAAAAGAGAGCTAGTTCTGTGCACACTAAGATAGTTATATTTCTCTTGAGAATTATGCCCTATTCGGTCAAAACCATAATATTCTGAAATTAATTAGTTTTAATCAATTTTCTGCAGAGTTTCTCAGGTACTCTCCGACACCAAATGCTACCCCCATTGAGCTTTCTAAGCTTGATGCAAAATGACCAATATATAAACCCAAATTTTACTGTTTTTTGTATGAGACTGGTAGCACATGCACAGAGCAAGGTACTCCACTCTACCCATTTTCTTCCTCACATCTTAAAGCTGATAGTAGCCACACTGACTTTATTTCAGCTGCAAAGGGAAAAGTCACTTCTAGGTTCAGACTAAACATGAGAAATTGTAGCCAGAAAGGAAATTTTTTAAGAAAGTTATGTGGGAAGATAAAAAAAACAGTGGGTTAGAAAGGAATGACTCTTTCAACTTGAGTTTATTGTGTTTACAGAATTACTCGAGTTCTGAGGGAACTAATAACCATCACAAATCTCACTAACATCCCATATTTTAAGGCTTGAGTTTTCTATATTTTCTGCTATTTTAAGACCTAACAACAAAGAAACTTTTGAGGGGGGAAAAAAAAAGACACTAATGTTAAAGCTCCTACAAAAGACCTAGTTCATTCTTGGAAAGCCAAAATCCCCCTTGCAATTTTAGCAACTTTCCTACCCTCCCAGCAGCCTCCCCAGCTCCCTATAGCAGCCCCCACTTTTCCAACATACTGCTGCACATCTGCAATGTATTATGTGCATAATTTGCACTTAATTACCAACCACATTGATTAAACCATCACACAACAATTAAGCTTACTTAGGTTTTCTTTTACAGTGCCTTTGCTCCTTAGCTGAAACCCGTCAAGTGTCTTATCAGTCCTCATCGAAATACTGGCTGGAGATGTTTAGCTTTGAGTGCGATCACCATTTCTTTCTAATTTCAGGTGAAGGCAAAGCTGGGGATTAACAAATGTGTGTCAGCCTGTGCCCCAGCATGAGTCACTTTGCATTCCCAATTGCTTCCATGTGTATGTCAGCAAATGTTCATCGCGGGTCTATAAATAGCTGACCAGGCTGCCCCTACCATGAAATCAGACAAGTTCTGTAGCACTTAGCAGGAATGAGGTTTCAGGGGGTATTAAGAGCTGGGTCATGAAATTCAAAGGGCACATTGAGTTTTTGGTAATATAGGTAATAATTTTAGGCTTTGTTTTCTCCAAGTCAGTGTTGCAGCTTCTAGCAGAATGTGCTGGCTCTTAAAGACTTTATGGAGTTAAGGTATTAAAGAAGTTTAGCTGTATGGACAATGATTAAGAAGTTAGTAGTTTAAAAAAACCCAAATTTTTGTCTAAATGGTTTTGCATTTATTAATTATTTTACTTCACTTTATTTTTTTTGCCTATAGAAAGCAATGACAGAATATTTGATACCTTAAAAATGAAGTGTCCAATGTTAGGTACAACAGGTAKACCTTTGAATTAATCTTTGCATAAAATAAGGAAGTTTTATGTGACTCTCTTTTAAAGTGCAGTCTTACTGAGTTGGAAATAGGGGGAAAAAAAGGGGAATTGCAAATCAAACAAAGCGGTGCAGTTGTTATAAGTCAGGAGGGATAAAACAGGCTCTCCTGGTAATAGTTCATTTCTTCCCTAGTCAAAGAAAACAGTTAAGAAAATGATCTGACTTCAGTGCTGTACCTTAGTGCTGTTAATGGGCTGTTCATGCCCCGAATTCACTGTCTATTTAAATTCTCTTTGTTTCCCTGAATSTTTTCTTCACAATTCTAGACTGAGTTAATTTTTGTCCTACCTTCTAGAAACTTCTTTAATGCGTGCTCTATTTTTAATAGCAGTAAAGACTTAGTATTTAATTCAACTACAGCTTTTAATAAATACATATATAAAAATATATCCCTAAGCCTGAATGAGGCAATGAGGTGAATATAAGACAGAGTTCAGAAGTACAGATTTTACTCCTAATTCTTCTTTAAGCTTTTGTCTGATTGTCAGGTTTTCATCTGGTTTTCAAGAGGGACAGTTCAAGTCTTTCTTTTATTAAATCTCTTAAATAATTTTTATTTTTTTCTTTTCAAAAAGTAAATTAATTCTACTACAAGGTGGATTTCATGCATGCAGATAAGTTGTTCTGGACTTTCATTGCATATGTGGAATTGTTTAAAAAACTAAAAAAAGGTGCTTCATTAGCAGAAAAAGACATTATAGTATTTTGATTGCCATCAGGTCCACCAATTAGATTAGAGTCTGTTGAATAAATTCATAGGGCAATGCTTTTGACAGACCTTGTGATATCTCTTTACTAAACGATTTGACTAAAATGTTATTTATCTCTTTCCCAGCTGATAGGCTTGTCTGGTAACCTGCCCATCCGTTCAGCAGGGGAGAAAAGAAGGATTTCTGTGAAATCTTTCAAAAGCAATAATTTCAGGCAAGACATATTTTCCTTTAAGTCCCCCAGACTGGTGGCTATGGAAAGTGCAAGGAAGGCTCCTCCAGGAAAGCTCGGCGCTGATGCACCGTGCTGCAAATCAATAGGAGTCACTTTACTTCCACCCCTAACATTTATTTTCCTCTCTGACGGGAGGAAAGAAAAATAATAAAAGTAGCAATATTAGCAGTGGGAGCTGAGCGTGCCCTGGGTGCTGCAGGAAGTATCGCTTTCCCATTCACCGCCTGCCTGCAGCATCAAYCCCATGGGATCCACCTTAAAGGATGGTCCACGGGGTGGGGACCCAGGGAGTGCAGAGCCGCAGTCCGGCCGGCCTTCCCGGCGGCTCCTTTGGGCAAGAGTGGAAGGCCATAAAGCTCCAGTGATGCTGCTATGAATGGCCCGTTTGTCTCCTGCTCTCCTGGCAGCCCCTTTTTTTTCCCTTTTTTTCTTTTTTTTTTTTTTTTTCACCCCAGACTTGTCCAGCGGCCCAGAGCAGTTTAGCAGATATGGCAGCTCCCAGCTCCAGCTCACACAAATTACACAAATCTGAGTGTGCCTCAGCTGACTTGCACTCCAGGCACTGGCGCTTCTTGAGGGGATTTACTTTTTTTTTTTTTACTTTTTAATATTTTTTTTTCCAAGAAGCTTCTCTCTTCTTGGGAGAAMGCGAAGGATGAGGAGCTGCCTTCATTCCTAGTGCGTGACTTTGCACACTTAAACGCAAAAGGCAACAAGCCTAAAGTCAATGCTGGCTGTGAGCATCTACCAATGCAAGGCAACTGCAAAGGGCATCTCCATCACTGGCAGCTAAAACTCCAGTTAGAGGTTTGCTCAAACATGTAGTATCTGTCTCCAGGGCTAACTGCTGCAGGTGATACTCTTCCCTTAAATACATGCATATCTGGGAGACGAGCAGGAAAAGGCTGTTTAGGAGCTCTCTTCTTCATGTCACCCTCCAAAGGGACAAAATCCATCTTTCATGCGCTCTGGGAAAGAGGAGCCTGCAAAACRCTGGAAGAGTTTGTTTAATTAGGTGGCCCAGCAGTTCATTTCAGGAGTATTGCTGGCACGCCACCTAACCTTCTTCCCGGGCTGATGTTAAAATCTGTTTCCACATTTTCTYGAAGCAAAAAAAGATTATCCTTCACCCTTTCCAGCAAGCCAGGAAAGCTTGAAACTGAAATGGTGGCTTTATGCCCAGACAGAGAGGAACTGAAATAAATATGAGCAGGGTTAAGAATTTTCTTTATTGAGAGCACCTGCTCCAGTTTTATWTGTAGCCCTGCTAAAAATTCCTTCATAGCGGTGTGCTCAGCTCCGTGGGAGTTCGGGGTCTTTGGGACCTCTGYGGGGAAAAGCTTTCCCTGCTCCTCTCCAAATGGGTGAATTTAAGGTCTCCAACATGCAGCRCCAGGACAGACCTGCATGCGGTGCTTCCAATACCTGTCGTGAGCAGCAAAGAGGCATGTCCTCCTCTCTGTGCATGAGATACACGCCTGAGCTTGCAAACCTCCCACCCATTGTCCATTCCTACCTTTTCCATGGTCTCATGGCAAGGGAGATAGTCTTGAACTCTGGCAGCTTAATCTCAGCATTGACTCAGTGAGTCAGTCTSAGTGAGTCTCCTGGTGACCCTGGCTGACTTGTTTTTAGTTGCGCTTTGTTTTCCCCATAGAGACAATGATTTCTTTATTAATRATCTGAAAATAATAATAAAAATAAACTTCTCAACTAGCGCAAAGCCTTTGGATGACAGATTCTAAAGTGCTTCAGGAAGGGCTGTTTGAACACCAGTAAAAACGTCTGTATGGAAGAAACCAAAGCTATGCTGGAGATGGCCAAAGGATCCGGTCAAACTGGCTGAGCCCTTGAAGCGCTGCTTGAAATTTCTCTCAAAATCTGATCTCCCATCATGAGCTCAGCAACCCTTTCCTTGGACCTGATTGCAAAATTTCCTTGGACCTGATTTGCCATCTTGGACCAGGTGGCAAAACTGCTGTGTGACCTGCTGGAAGCAAGAGCTTGGAGAAAACGTACAGCGAAGAAGAAAGGCAGGAGAAATACATGCAGAACTTGGTGAGGACCTTTACAGTTCAATGCTGATAAGGCAATTAAACAGCCAGTAACCCTGGCAGGACCCAGGTGTGGTGCTACGGTAAAGACGACCAAAGTGGCTAAGAAATAGGAAATTAAATTGGGAAGAGCAGAGATAGGCAAAGAGCTGCAGGGTCTATTTGGAGGGACAACAAGGACTGGGGCTTGTTCACTGGAGGATTATTTTTCTGCAACCTTGAAGACCAAACAGATGTTAGGCCGGAGGCTAGGAGGGTGCTGAGCAGAAGCAGGGATTCTTGTTGCCGGAACAAGCTGGAGGGAAGCGGTCGGTCCCTGTTGCAGGGAAGATGAGAAGAGGATGAGGTTCTTCCACTGATGGTGGTCTGGGCTGATGAGTCTCCGTTGGATATGGGGCATGATTTTGGCTAATTTGGCACAAAGCCAGGAAAAAAATGTAATGTTGGAAATTGCTAATATCTGTTACAAATAGGGCTGTGCTTTCCAAAACACCATCTGGACATGAAATTGCATCTGAAGAGCTGGCTCCCATGGGTTCCMTCCTCGTTTTGCAGTTGTCCTCTCYCTGTTGCTAGAAAGCCTCTGCTAAACACCTCCTTTTCTTCCGAGCCTTAGCACRTCAGCTTCTGTTCAACAGTGCAGCAAATACAGTGCTGGGGCTTCTTGTAGCAGCTCCAGACAGCCATAATCAAAATATACAGAYGTATTGAACCAGTATAAACTCGGAAACGAGGCAGGTGCCATTGCAGATGCAACACACCCTGAACCCGCAGCCRGGATTTATTGCTCAGGGAGGTCTATACTGTGCAGACCCATGTTGAGCCCATAGAAAGTGGCTGCTTCCACATGCAAGAAATTGTTCCTGCAGTCGCAATAGAAGGGAGCAGAGGTGGAAAACCTTCATGTGAGGAGACTCCACTCGACTGCACCAGCTGCTCCATTCGAATGGTTCCCCTGGACACAACCAAGCCGAGGAATTGGTGGTGATTTGGCTTCACCGGGGCAGAAGGTGCCGTCCTGAACCCKCAGAAATTACAACGCTTTACCACGGGATAAACCTAATCAGATTGTATCCAAATGGCCTGCCTATAAATTTTAGCCACAGATGTGTCTCATTTTCGTAATATCCAAGCCGCTTAGGAGCTTTGGCGTATTTATTTTCCTTTCGCCCCTGCCACGCAGCGATACACTGTCCCTCTTTTACAGCCGGGGAAGTTGCTCACAGAGAGCCTTAAGTGTCTGTATTCAGGGCAGTCACGGAGGAGAACGGAATTCGACGGAAAACCCACCTGGGAGAGAGGCTGCCTAAATACTTGGGCAAGGAGCTCGGCGCTCCATGCCAGCAGTACCCACGCTATTTCATTTAGATCAGGCTTAAGTGCCCCTACTTGTGCTCGCTGCAGGGTAGGAAGCACACAGGCGGCTCGTGCAAAGCGATGCAGCCGCACGTCCAAGGCTGGCRGTAGCTCGGGGCCGTCCCCACCCTTTGGGTGATGGATGTGCAAGGTGGAGACACCAAGAACAAGTTGTTTTCTGAGCATCCACCACACACACACTGCTTTGCACACCTGCGGCACCGGTTTCTTTTGGATTTTTGGAAAGGGTCTGTTAGAGAAGCAGGGGCACGAGAGTAAACCAGAGCAGCAATGTAGGCATGAACCAAGCCCTAAATGTGGTACCGCAGCTGGGGTTATTCCTTGAGCCCCAGGTCCTAATTAACTCCCCAAAGGACAGAAACCTGACAGGAAATCCAAAATCTCTTTGCAATCCACTAAATATTGCAGGAATGAATGGCTGGCACAGGGAAAGGAATGTTGGCTGAATGCAGTAAGTGAAGCTTTTTGGTTTTAGCTTTTCCTGGGTTGTGTTTATTTAGCATATAGCTTGGAGGCACTTGCTGCTTCGTATCTAGAAATGGAAGTTACACGGATAGCATTGCACTGGGAGAGAAGGCTAATATTCAATTAAATCTGCTCTTACCCATAGGTGAGTCCTGCACCTGCGCAGGGCCCAGGGCTGGGGTTAAACTATTTAAACTGCTCGACTGTTGGTTTAAGCCCAGGCTGTCCCTGCAAGCCTTGGCAGTGACAACGTTAGGTCCCAGGTATGATTCTCAATGGTTCTCACTTTCCCAGGGTAAAGAAGAAAAGCCTAAAAATCAAACATGAACCTTCTTCCCTCCCAAAGGAAAAAAACCTACTACCCGTCAGATTSAATTCCCTTCGAGGACAGGATGAGAGAAAGGAAAGCCATGTGYTGTGTGAGGTCATATAACCACGAGCAGCAGATGAGCAGATATGACATGACGAAGGTCCTATATGAACCAAAATAGACTCAAAATTATTAGTTTCAGTGAACTGATTCACAACAGCTACAGATCCCCCTTGCTTCCTCAAGAGCTCTGGCTGCAAATGTTCTTCATCTTGGGTTGACATTTTCCATCCTTTCCTTCTCATAAGCCCTTGCTTGAGAACATCTCCCAAGCAGGTCATTTCTGCTGCTCCATCAAGATGGGTGAAGCCAATCCCTCTAATTTCCGAACACCTCATTTTACCAGGCATCGCCAAGCCCTCGGTGTGGAAACGCAGGTGTTGCGTTTCCAACCAGATAAAGCGATGGTGATTCCAGATGACCCTGCCATGAGCTGCAGGAATCTCCATGCGTGGAATGTCAGGATTAGGTTTCACTTGGAGCCGGGACACATTTATAATGTTTCACTAAATGAATAGGGAGTGCTGTGACCCAGCTGGGAAATTTATGGCCTTGGTTGTGGCTCTGACAGGACTTTGGAGTGAGATATCGTGGGCTGGTGGGGGGAGGCTCATCTTAGACTTAAATTGGGCTGGGGGTAGGGGTGAGAAGCAGAGATAAAGCAGCTGTTGAAAAGCTTAAGCTGTGTGAAAAGCGTTCGGAGGGAGCTTGCTCACSGAGGTGTCAACTGTCCACCAAGTGCCCATTAGCTGAAAAATACTACAACTGGACCTYGAAGTTTGAGTCCCATACTGGGAAGTGATGGCACTTGCTCGTAAAATCTGCAGGTTGTAGCTTTTGGAGAGGGAGGGGAAGGGATGGTTTATTGGGAGGAGAGGTTGATCCTCCACCACCAGGCTGGGGTCAGGGCTCTGCAGCACTGGGACCTCCCAGACATGGTTTGTGCTGACCCAGCTTACTTTAACTTATGTCCAACCAGGAGCTTTATTGCCCTTTTTGGATTTGCAGTAATATATATTACATAATCTAATTTAAAATGGACTTTTCAAGGACTGGAAGCTATTCTTTGTCTACCCCAAGATGATGATGTGCCATGGCCTTCTTGCCTTGTACTCACAAAAATTTTGCTTAGAAGCAGGGAGTGAAAAGTGSGTTTTAAAGCTCTACTGGGACATATACAAGGGTGATAATATTTTTCAAGCTATTTTGTTTTGCTGTAATTTAATTTTCATTACCCCAGAAAACCTGGGAGATGATGCTCAGAAGTAGAGTTTGGCTTGGCATTCGGAAACTTGGGCCCAAACTCTTTCGTCTGAATGGAAGAAAGTTTATAACACACGGTTTTAGGTAAGCAGTCAAAACACTTGCTGTGGCTGTCCATAGAAAATGAAAAAACGCTTAAAGTATACAAAAAAAAAAAAAATGCAATTCAGAAGCCAGTGAGAAGAATCTTATTTTTCCTCTTTTGATCTTGGCATGATCTTGGATAATTATTTGGAAAATTTTCCAAAGATAGTAGTGAGGAAAAAAAAAAAAGATTTTATTTTTTTAATTGTGACTGCCTGGAAAAAAGCCAAGATAACAAAATTTATTTTGTTAGAAAAGAAAGAAAAACAACCAATTGCACCTGAAACTGGAAACCAGGTAAAATTTGCCCCCATGTGGGCAACTGAGAAATCTCCCAATCTCCATCAGCTGAGTTAGGGGAAAGCCTCTGCCCCAGCCTTGCTCRAAAGGAGACCCTCCCATGAAACTATGTGGATCCAGTTGAGTTTCACTYTTATTTTTCTCAGCTAAACTGCAAGCTGGGGGTCACATAACATTTGCCCAAAAGCAACCTGAGATCTACTCAAAAGACTAGGCGAGAGGGTGGAAAGAAAGCAAATTCCTTGGAGGAGCTTCATGTGAGCACCATTTCTCTTCTCATCAGTGCATACTGCACCAGGCAATATGGGTTAAGTGCACCAAAACAACCGAGTGAGAGCTGTTCTCAGGCTTATCTCAGTTGTGGGTAAGGATGGGGCTTTTTCTTAAGCATCCGTATTTTTCTTAATTTGATTTGAAAGGGACACAGAGCCTCCCAAAGACTCAATAGCCTTCAGGACCCCCTTTTGGATAGTTCACCTGCAGCAAGGAAGAGCAGCTGATATTTTGGCTACCTTGCAGACTGCAAAGCCTATTTTTTCAGCCCAGTCTATACCAATGCAGCCCTTTTCCTGGAATCTAAACCAACTTGTGCAGCCCAGATCCCTGAATCCTTGCCAGAAGTGATAAACATGCCCCATTTTTCTTTCCTTATCTGCTTGCATTCTGCTAATATCTCCTCTCATCCCCTTCCGTTCGCTTCCAGGGSCTATTATCAGCCGACAGCAAAGAGATCCTTCTCCAGGAACGTGTTTGCAACTTCTGCGTGGGAAATTTTTTCACCCATGCTCTGTGTTCACGTAAGTTTTGATTTACAATGGATGGCAATACAGGGCTTGATTGCATACGTTTAATTAAGATAAAGCATGTAACAGGTAAAATATTAGGATGGAGGATGATAACGACTTCTAGAAGCTCTGATTATGTGGGAGACATGAAAAAATATTGCCAGAAAAATCAGGGAAATGTTCTGTTGACTYCGGCTGGAAGGAGATTTAACATTAGTTTAAAGATTCCTGCTAGTATTTGAATATTAATGTTCTTTTATAGTTGTATTAAAGTAAAAATATGTAAATAAATATTAAAATATATAAAGTAAAAGTCAAGAAGGGGAGATCTACCTGACATAGACTACTTATCTGGAGTTCCAAGTCTATTTATTTTGCATTTTGCATTTGTGACCACATCTACATTGTAGACTGCAAAAAAAAAGCTGTGAATGCATTTTATTGTATCACATGCCCTAAACTAGTGAGAGATGACTTGTGTAATCTCTCAAGATATTAAATTTAAATTAGCTTAATCTTTTCTACTTAATCACTTAGGTTTATATTCTGTGTTTRAAGAGGGGGGTTGCCATCAGTACTTCTTCATTCATAGTGCTAAATTAATTTGATGAATGCAGCCAAAAAGACAGCAGAATTCTGAGCATGTTAAGTTCTTATGTAATAGGTTAAGACAAATTATCGTGTGTATATGCATCATTGAGAGTTGCATATATGAATTCATTCTATTTTTTTTTTTTAATACAGATGCCATTGTCTTCAGGTGGGAACGAGAACATTTTAAAATCGCATAGCCCAGATAGAAACCCGGCTCCTTAATGTTTGCTAGAAACGTGGGAGTTGCTGAGGGAGAAGCCAATATTACATTCCTCAGGTCTAGGGCAGAAAAAGTGGAGGAGGTAAGATGAAGTACAGATTTTCTCCTAATCAAATCCAGAAGACACGCTGTAAACCTTATTCTAAGAGATCCGCTAAGTCTGCAGCATGAACATGACAGGCAGGCAAAATAGTGGATTTGATCATTTAAAAACCTGTGGATTCCTGGGGTTTTGGCTACGCTAAAGGCTCTGAGAAAAGACATGCAGAAAATTGCTGCGGGGTGTTAGCAAACCAGGTTGCCAAAGGCTTAGTCTGCCCCAGTAATACAGAGAGCAGCTGGTTGAGCTAACTCCCAGTTAATTACCTTCATTTCTGCAATCACTCCRTAGTTTGTTTAGGGCAAGGTGGGCCGGAGGTTTCCGTGGCCAAATCATTCAATTTATTCATTTGCTGTAGAAAATAAAAGTTGGAAAATAAAGACCTCATTATTGTACATATTTTTTCCATTGGATTTGTTATGGGCATATTACAAAATGGCTTTGTAATTTGGGTAATCACGCACAAATGTTGAGTTTTGCTGCAGCGCGTTCAGATCAAATGCTTGTTTGGCTGGAGCTGGCAGGCGGTGCTGGGTTAAGCCCAGCTCAGCGAGACTGCAGAGGTGATTGATTAATTGCTCCCGTAAATTTTAAAGGGCCAGAACCTGAAGTCTTTTCACACTCAGGATCGTGTAAGACTTTCAGTGCCCGTGACATCAAAGCCATTTTTTTTTTCCACTTAAAAAGACAAAAGTCAGATGAAGGGGAGAAAAGCTCCACATACTCTGTTATCTGAGAAGGAAAATGAAGATAGAGCCTGTCTTCTTCCTGCCATTTAATGGCATCATTGTACGATTGTTTCATACAATTAAGTTTTTCAAGTGTTTTGACCCATCTATTTTACGTGCGCTTCGTTGTAGCTCATGGTAACAGCAAAGCGTAACAATCAGTGCTGATTTATGCTACTTGATATAATCCTTGTAGATTATCCTAAACAATCGGTCCCTTTCTTTGTCTTTTATTATACAATACCAAATTACAATCTTTTACAGTGCCAGCCTTGTTTTAACTCTGCAGCACATCTAAAGTCAGCATTTAAGGAATGTTTAAGTTGTAAAGTCAAGCTCTGAGGAGATTAGGAAGTGCTTGGATCCAGACTACCCAAGCAACCTTAAATTGGCCCCATTCTATAAAGCCTTTAAATATCCAATTGCTACAAGTTCATGCCCCTTCCAACTACTGCAAAAAAAGGAGGCAAGAGACCTGCAAAAATAGTCCATTTCAAGGCACAGCCTGGATTCATTCCCACCGTGCCTTTCCTTCCAAGGCTTTGAATGAAGGAGAGTTGTTTGGAAGAAAATAGAATGTGATCATGKAATTAATATTTTCTTGTGTAGAACCACTGAAGACCCCAGCAAAAAGAGCAGCTGGAAGATGATTCACATGTCTGCTCTTGACAACTTATTTTATGCTRGTTTTCCACCCTTTTCTAGGAAAACTTGGAAGGTTGCTGTTATTTTTTTCTTGGAGGCGAGGAATTGTGATGAGGTTTATTGAAGAGTTCCTTGATTATTGGATAGTCTTTTGAGAATTCACATCCCTTTTCCATTTTACTCCTTCATGTATTCTCATACTTTCCCTCCTAGCAATTAAATTAGAGCTTCATCAAAAACACACCCCTGTCCTTCAGAGGTTATAAATGTTTCCATGGGACTTTCAGTCTTTCACAGAGACAAAGTCTAGGATCTGTTCTAAGATTCAGAATCAGGTGTCCAAATCAGCAGATGTACCCAGATTTTTTGCCATTTTCATCATCTATGACAGCTCTAAGCTTAAACCACTTGAGCCAAAACCCTTTGTTTTATATTGCTTTATGTTAAGGAACCTATTCTTCTCACAATAGTGGTGGAGAGGTCCTCATTAGTCCTTTTATCACCTGACCAGACATCTGTTTTTTGAAGGACTAATTGGAGTAACCAACCAAGGAAGTGGTCCAACTTATATTTTTTGGTCCTGGAAACAGAAAGGAAAGACAGTTCTRTGGATTTGACATCAGTGAGGAGCCAGAAAGTGCAATTTGGTGTGCAGAGTTTCAATATCATTTGCTTGAGAAATCAAACAGGTCATTTTTCAAAAGATTATTTTATCCTTACATGTTTTYTGTGTTCATAACTGTCTATAACTGTCCAAATGATAATAAAAAAAAAAAAGGTGCAAAAGATCCTTTTGGTTTTGCATTTAGCTAGTATAATCCCTGATATTTCCAGACCAATGCAGTGGAAGAAAAGGCTAACTTTTTATTATTATTATTATTTTATATTAGTAATCCTTTAGGAAGTATGTTTCCAGCAGGCTTTTCTACTGCCATACTGGCTTTACCCAAAATGTTTTTGGCTTTCACAAACGAGGTACAAAATCAAGATGGCCACGAGGGGTTTGGAAGACCTCACATGGAAGACCTCCTAGGATCAGTGGAGGTCTTCTTAGCTCCAAGTAGCTATTTAGCCAGTGTCCCAGGAGAGGGAGCTGCTCTTAAATGTGTCTGCTTTCCTTGGGCACTCTCAGATCTTCACCACGCTTTGGCCAAATCACTTAATGTAAGCATGGTGCCTGTTCACTCCAACATCCTGTCAACACAGGAGGTTGTTTCCATGCAAAGTAGGGACAGCTCTTTCCAAAGCTGAAGGTTCGTGATGAAGAAAACCTTACTCATTTCCTTTTATTCAGAAATTATGAAAAAAAAAAAAAAAAACACATTGTTCAAGCCATCTAGAGCTTTAAAAGTTAGTACTCCAACTGGAGCAGGCTTGTAGGCCTCTGGTGCTGCTATATTGTTCCAGTGACATACCCAGCCTACAAAGTGGGTTGATTGGCTTCCAGTTGATTAAAGGTGTTGTCCAAGAGAACAGTCAATTTGGAGCTGACCAAGCCATGGAAACTACGTCTGCTTCCAATAGCACTCACTGCCTCCTTGCCAGGCCCAGAAAAGACCAGACTTCAAATTTCTGGCCATGAACTTCATGTTCTAGTTTGCAGATCTCCTTTCCTTCTCACTGCAAATATTGCTAAGAAATTACCATAAAAAAAAAAAATTGTCTGACATCTTTCCTTGTTCCTTCCTCCACCCCAGTAGCCCAATATTGGTTGAATCTGGACTGCAGGCCAGCCTCCTTCTTTCATGCTAGTCCAGTAAACCCCGAAGGCATAAACTGAAAGGTGGGTTGGCCTGGAGCATGATTTATTCCTCATCAGACATCCCTAACTGCACTGCAAGTTGGCCGAAGCTCTGCAAAACGCTTCGGAAGAAGGTGGCACAGTGAAGCTGGTTATTGCCTGTATCGACAGTGCGGAAGGTGACGATTACCCCGCAGAGCAGCGGGTCATGTTGTATTCATTTAGTGCGTGCTCTGCAGGCTGTGGGCTGTGATTCATTCCCTGCATTGCAACGTGCTTTTTGGAATCACACTCCAGCAGCGACTTTCTGACATGCGGTTCAAATATTCATTTCTTTTCAGGCCATACTTTTATTACAGCGAGTAGATCCGTCTATAGCTTTAGACTGCTGCAAATTTTCAAGGGCCACGTCCCAACAAGTATCACTTTCCAATTTCATTCCCCTCAAGAAATTCTGTCAACAGCTTCTCCCAATTCAATTAATCTTGTGTTTTACCGTCTTGAAGTCTCCCATTCTCTCAGCTCCCTTAAASATGTGACCAGCGTTTCTCCGTGAGTGCTGACAATTGCTTTCTCATTCTTACGTGAAGCTACTCTCCCTGCTAAGAACCACATGCAGCTTTCAATAATACCTATTCATCAGTAATGTACATAGTGAGCCAGGTCTGGATTTCCACACTGAGGTACTGATGTGTTTTACATACCTTTCCTTTCGCAAAAGGGATTTTCTGTCTCTGAACAATAAATATGAAGAGCATTTTTCAAATTCTTTGACAGAATGCTTTTAACATATCAGCAGGGTTAATAAATCTTTTCCATTTGTTCTATTCACTTTTATTCCTAATGAAGTATTGATCAGGAACAAGCAGGAGTTGTGAGGACAGTTCTYGAATGAAAATGATATATGGTACTACTGGGATACAGCTGCAAACCGTTTTGCTTGGAGCTGCGGACTTTCAACCCTAAGGAGGTTCTCCCAGTAGCAAGGAAACCCAGAAAGAGAACTTTATATCCATCCCAGACCACCAACATGTCAGAGCTCTCCCCTAACTTTTCAGATTTTCCTTTCTTCAMCTCCTTTTCCACTGTGATGCTCTTGGTCAACATGAGAATTTTTTGTCTCTTAAAAATGCAAGCAACTGATTGGGTCAAAGCAGACAACCAGTAGTGTGTTGTACAATAGAGCTGATGTTATAGGGAACTCCTTAAAAACTCAGTTTCATCCTTTTCCACATCATAGAGTCACAGAATCCACAGGGTCATCGCTGCTTTGATTTTATTTTCTATTACCTTTATTACAGGGTTACCTAGATAGCTTTATTTTCAAAGCTATCTAGGTAACCCTGCTCTTTTTAGATACTTTATGGATGTGCAGCAATTAAAGTGGTTTATTTRCAGACGTATAGTTCAAATGCATCTTCAGTCCCTGTGAATCTTGCTCTGTAAGATAATTTGACAATGCTGTGAAAGCTTGCACTCACAAAAATGAAACCAAAATAATTTAACAAATATTTGATGAAAGGGAGCAACCTAAGCAGAGGAATATTGACAGAAATCTGAGAAATTGCTAATGGGCAGCAAATTAGTGAATGGTTTTGGTAGAAATTGGCATTAGGAAGATGAA
This sequence comes from Nothoprocta perdicaria, assembly GCF_003342845.1. Lineage (NCBI taxonomy): Eukaryota > Metazoa > Chordata > Aves > Tinamiformes > Tinamidae > Nothoprocta > Nothoprocta perdicaria. The sequence goes on from NW_020455533.1 coordinate 3,909,881, forward strand.
GGATGATATCCAGAAGACAACTAGTTGTTCCTGTCATTATGAACCACTTTACGTGGGGCTCCTCATCACCAGAAATATATTGTCTGTTTGTCTAGTGTTCAAGAAAGACAGCATGATAAAAACTGGCAAATCCATGGGCAAATTGAAATGCAAAGAGCTGTCCTAATGACCATTTTTTTTAATGAAACATCAGGCAGGGATATCCTACAAATATCTGTGGAAAAAGCATTCTGTACAGAGACTGTCTCAATAACTTATCAAGTTCTTGCATGAAGATGAGAGGGAAATTAGTTTTGTTGAGGTCCATAACGCGGAGGAACAGGATGTTCTGAGAGGAAGAATTCAGTTTAAATGTCAGAAATGATGGGAGATGACTTGAGTCATGGAATAGTCTTCTAAGAAACTGGTAAGAGTTCTTTCACTTAGGGCATTTTAAAYGAGTCAGTACCATAGGGAATTATCCTAAATTGGCAAGAAAATAGTCTGGATGACCTAATAGTTTTCCATTTCTAGTTTCCATGATTCTGTAATTCTGTGAATTTTGTCTGTGGCTCTGCATACAAAAAAACTTCTGCGCACACCAGTTTTTCATAAATGTCTGGTCATTACAATTCACATTTAAAATTTCAGTGACATGTTGTGATTTTGTCACCCTTGGCAAGGAGGTGGGGAAGGTGCATACAATCCATGGTGCAGAACAGCATGTCAAAGAGCAGTTGTAGCACAAAAAGAGTCAGCAAATTTGGAGTTGGGAGACTATTTTTAGTGATTAAAGATTGTTCCAAGGTTAAAGGAACATACAATTCTGGGGGAAGGTGGAGAGAATATTTGCCCTCCCTGGAGTGAATCCAAGAGGATTCCAGAATAAGAGGTCAGGGCAGTAAAGGGAGGGAAGGACTTTCTGTGACACAGCTGTTTTGAAAACAGCAAAAAAAAGATTTTTTTTTTTTTAAATTGGATAGTAATCCAGGGTTCCTCATGCTATATTCCACTGAAACATTTTTCAGAGCAGTTGAATGGAACAAATGTACAGTCRTATTTAAGGAATCAGACCACCTACATCTTAACAGATCCACAAATTGACGTTAATGAAGCCATTTATTTAAAAGAAAAAATTTAAATTCAGCTGGAAAAATAGAATGAATGTTGAAACACTGGGTTACTTGTTCAAACTAGCTTTCTAAAGCAGTATTTGATACGTTTCCTGGAGAAAAGAACAGAAAGGACAAAATTGTCTAAAAAAGATGGATCCAAGGCAATACTTCTCTTCAGTGTGTGTCTGACCAGCCATGGAAGACCTTGGGTTGTATCGATGACAAAGGTTTGCGTACAAAATAGGAAACAGCAACTTATTTTTTGGTAGAAAAAAAAGGAACATTTGGGCAGTGAAGGACCCTATTGGATGCATTTACTAGTGATGAAAATTGCTAATGCAGCAAAATCTATTCCCTGTAAATTAGTGATTCCCAAACTGGTAAAATATTATTTACGCTTTTTTTTTTTTTTTTTAAGAGGCACTTGCAAACTACCTACATCTTTTATAACTGTTCTCCTGTATTTATTTAGAAAATGAAAACTATATTTATTTTTTTTTTCTCTTGGGCCAACAATTAATTTTAGAAAGGAAGAGTAGCAATTGAAATTTGGACAGATAAAGGCATAGGAGCTTCCCACTTCAAAACCTTTGAAAGCTTTCTCCATGGAGATATGTAGCAATTAAATAAGCTACATATGAAAACAAAACCACTCGTGTTTCCCAGCATGGTTACGGGCCTGTTTTATAAGCAGGTTAAAAATGAATTACTTCTTTTCACCTGCCACCCCACGGTTACCCAAACGTGTTCTGGATACAGGTCCAATTCTTTCAGAGCTTGTCATCTGCATTTGGGGATAGAGTAGAAAGCCAATATTGTTAGTCTGAGGACTATTTTTAATGGCTACATTCAGAGAGCTCTCTAGAGTTGCCATAAATATCCTGTTTGCTTTCTTTGTTTCTCTTTCGTTTAGCTCCCTTGGTATCAACCAGACTATTCTTTCTAAAGTGTATTACTATACCTTTGCTGCTCCCTTCGGAGGAGAAAAACGGGGAAATACATTTACACGGGGGAAGATGTATTTGTTCAGCAATGAGCAACTTTTAAAAAGAGTTAAATCAATTTAGAACAGACTTTCAACAGCAAACGTTCACCTCTGGACCGAGCTCAAGAATGGAAACTCTCTGACCAGAAGGAATTTGTGCAGAATGCAATGAGGAACTAAAAATGTGTGTAGGCTGGGGTGAGAGGGGGAGAGCGCTAGTCCCAAAATCATGCAAGTTCACCCCAAACGGTGGGGTAGTGTATCCTTTCTCCTCCTTTTGCCATGCACACAAGTATAACACGTAAAACTCAGAGCTCACAAAGTGCAAAAATAAGTAGATAGAAAGATCATTTCATGCTACAGAATAACCATATCGTGAAATACCAGGAAGCTATATATTTGCTGTTTTTTGTTGTTTCTAAGCTTGTTGCCCAACTGCAAGATTCGCATGTCGACAACTCAGAGGCTCGCCTACCCAGTCGGTTCATTAACACAGCTTTGCTTGCAATTGTCCATCCTGGATGAAGGAAAATTAGTATTTTCTACCTCCGATTGAAAGGAATGAGAAACCTTTTAAAACAGAATGATGATSTTCCCCATAAAACTGCGGGCACCTGCATGACGTAGCACAGACCTTGGTGGCTGCTGTTGCTGTTTGCAGCTTGCACAAAACTCAGGAGAGCTGAAATTCAAGTCTCCACGAGCCTCCCACCAAATCCATTAGCTTGCTGAGGAATCAGCAGATGAGCCTTAAACTCATTAAAACTTAATGTTTTAACCAATGAGTTAACTTTGAGTTGAGTGCACTTAAGCTCATTAAAGCGAGGTTGACTCCCATCATGGAGCTGCTGGCCCCACATCAGAGGGCCAGAACACACGGAGCGCGGCAGAGCGCCTGTTATGATCAGGAAATGTGGGACATGTGTCGCCGGCGGGAACAAACAGGGCCGGCAAAGGTGCCGGGCAATAACGTGGCCGTGCGTTCCTCCCGTGCCCTTTATCGGCTTCCTCCGACTTGGGCCGCAAACAAAGCCTGGCTCTACCTGCGGGCTGGGGGAGAGGAGAGACAGCGGTGCACAGGATATTCCCAGCATTTTCAATGCTTCCTCTTCGGTGCCATATGGAGGCCTGAGTGACACGGCCTAGCGAAAGTGCTCCGGCTTCCCGCGGGACCCGGGCGGCCGTAAAACTCACAAACATAATAATAACAAAGCCATAAATCCTGACCTGCGGTACAGCGCGAGTCGAATAACAGCTCCCCAGCTGTGGAATATGTGCCCTTGTTGTGTGAAGATGGCAGAGCCGGGGGTGAAGTTCATGTCCTATTTGTCAAGTTGTGCAGGGCCAGGCCCGTTTAACGACCCCAAAGCAGCCAAAAGCCTGCGTGGTGGGAGAGATGCCCAGCAGTGTTTTCAACCTCTTTTGATTTACTGATTATTTTAGTAAGTAGTAAAAAGCTTAAAAAAAAAAAATGTTGATGGGAGACAGAGAAGGTGGCCTGGGCAGCGAGTAACTGAGATCTGGTCTTAAGGGTGGGTTTATTCCTGTAAAAACACCCAGGACCTTTCCGTTTTGTTACTATACCCAGTGCTGAATTAGTCCAGGACACGAGGACTGGATGCAGCCCCCGAGGAAATACAAAATGCTCCATGGTTGTCTTCCCCAGCTCGCAGCCTCTCAGCCTGTGACCCCCCGAAGGCCTCAAGAAAACTCCAGGCCATGAAGAGAAGCAGGATCAGGAGCTGAGTGAATATTATGAATATCTGACAGAGCCATCATCAAATCCAGACCCTTCTCCACCTAAAGCATAGTTCACCACACAGAAGGCCCATATGCGGACCACACAAGGCCCAGCCTGCCCATCCCAGGAGAGGATTTTCCAAGGAAAAAGGTCTGGTGCTTTTCCCAGCAGCTCTGGCAAGCAGCAAGTGCAACCAATGGCTCTCAAGACAGCATCTTTAAGGTCTCTTCCAACCATWATTATTCAGTAACTCTGTGGTCTTCATGCTTGCTCTCCGTGGACTCCTGTACAGAGGAGTATAACCTCTTACAATCCTCCAAAATGCCCACTCTGCAACCAATCTCATGTTCTCCCTGGAGAGGAGACACCCAACATCTTTCTCCTGTGTATCCAAGCACAACAAAGAGAAATTTCTCCATGCCAGAATGACCAAAGACTTGCAAAGATAGTAGGATTCCTGTTGTGTTTCCCCATATATCTGGCTCCTCAAATGGCCCCTTCAGTTGCAAGGACTTGGAGTAACCTAAAGAAGGCCCAGATGTGCTGTGATGGGCACCTGMTTGCCCCTTGTAACACAGGGAGGTGTTTTGGTGAAGGCATTATCCCTGCTAGGAAATTGGAGATATCAAGGTACAGGCCATCACAAAGTGGTGGAAAGACATCCTGACGGAGCTCAGGGAGTTAGCTGCGATGCCCAGGCCAGTACCAGGTTACAAAAACACATCCTGGCCAAATGGTATATTGGGACTTCTTACTTATTTCATGCCATTCATCCTCTGCCCTTGACTTTCACTCTTGTTCACCTTGCTGTCCTTCCACCCTCGCCATGCTGGGAGTCAGAGAGGGCTACAGGGTGAGTGTAGCACATGCTGGTGCCTGCCTTGTCCCCAACAAGGCAACGTTGGGTGCTGGGGCTGGGCTCTTGGGTTCCTCTAAGGTGAAAGGTGCTCAATAGAGCACCTGTAGCTTAAATTTTTGCAAGGGCACATCAGAGAGCGCTCAAACAAGGACCCTTAACATCCATCCCGTCCCCGCTCGGTGCCTGGATCTTAGGGCTTGAATGGGAGCTTAGTTTTAAGGATAAACACATCCATCATAACAGCGCTGGGCAGGCGGCCGCACTGCAGCCAGCTGCCCTTCCCAACACCATCCGGACCTTTCCCGGGAAAGATCAGGAAAGCAAGGGGCAACTTAACCCATGTCTAAAGCACCCCTGATCTCCTGTATTTGACTTGGGTATGGCTCTAAAACAAAAGGTATAAAGCAGCCAAGTGGTTGGGGCAGGAGGAGGGAAAAAAAGTTGGTTTGATTTCTGTTTTTTGAGAGAGAGAGTCTTGGAAGAACATTAAAATTTCATAACAGGCAGGGGAAAAAAAAAAAAAAGATTGTTTGCTTATAAGGTCTCTAGTGTTTAAAGAGCTAGAGACAAAACTGCCGAGTCGTATATTCCAGTTTATCCTGTGGAATAGGAAGGAATGGCCCCAGGCATAATTACAAGTAAGTAGTGCACGGAGAGAGGGGAAAACGCTCAGGAAATCTCATGTCTGTGACCATTTTCTCTGGTGCTTAATCAGTTTGCTGGGGTGCACAGGACAGGGTGTTTGTTTGCACTTTCTGCTGTCCGTCCCGCGTGTAACATGCTGGGTTCTTTGATGCTGAAGTTGTGGGGTGAGAAGATTTCTCTGCAGCTGCTCCCGAAATTCGAGGCATTTTAGCGTGCGAGCAGCGACCAGGAGTGAAACGCGGAGCTGGTGCTKGGCGTTCGCGGGGCTGGGATCTGCAGGGGGACGTTTCGGCTGTGGTCTCGCTGCTTGCTCATGTTTGAGTTTTATCAACCGAAAAAGCAATGTGAGAGAGACTTAGCAAAGGAGGGGGGTGATGTCTTGATAATGCTTCTAACTAGTAAAAAAAAAATGGAGAAAATAAAAAAGAAAAGAATAACATCACCGGTGGTTAAAAAGCAGCATGGAGATGATGATGAATGCGAGACTGGAGATGAAAACTATACATGGCTGTAGAGTTCTCCAAAAATATGTTCTATTTCTGTTCTTGAGCCGTTCTTCGGCTCTTTAAAAATGCATTAACATTGAAATGGAATTTGAAAACACCAAGYGACAAAGCTGGCAAAATATTTCCTTGAAACACAGACCTCTGGATTTGAAAAACAAAATTGCTCATAAATCACTGGGCACATTAACAGCCACAATATAGGCATTGAACATTATAAAATATCCTTTGCTGTACCAAAAAACGTTAGCAACTGGTATGTTACTGTGATATGAAATATTAAAGGCATTATATTACAGCCGAGGCTGCAGTTATCAGCTGCATTTTAAAATCACTGCATAGTACTTCGTAAAAAGAAAAAAGTCATTTGTAGTGAAAACTTTGTTCTGTGTTTCATCATACTTATTTATGAGAACAAGAACATTTTTTGAATTATATTTTATTATGAATCTGCTTTTAGGGACCTATAGTTTATACAACATTATGATATTTAATGGCATATTTGTTGTGGTGGAAGATATAGATCTTTATGTTTTGTTTTACAGAGGGAAAAAAAAACAGAAAATTATCTTGCTTACAGTCCCCTATATTCACAGCAGTCTAGGTAGCCTTTGAGCTGAACACAAAGCAAGTACATCAAATTATTTTTTTAAGAACTGCACATGGCTATGCTTCTGTATATGCTTAATATGCATGCTTCATATCCACAAGAACAAGCATACAATTATGGGCAGCATTTTAAAGGCATCTATCCTTTCAAGTCCTGCTATCTACCTTTGGATTTCTGCTCCTACAAACACCCTGACTCTTTTATAAATTAAACTTGTGTGTTAGGTTGTTCCTGTGATTTGAAAAGTTCATCCCACAAGGACAATTTATTGCTTTTTATTAGGACTCCATTTTCTCCTTATTTTTATATGCCCCAATAATAGATCAGCTTCATTACTGTTCAGCTCTTAGCTGTGCAATTCTAAAAATAAAACACAGGGAGTTATTCTGTAAATTGTATATGTATAAAATCTCAACCTTGTTTTGTGGGACTTTTCCAGATAGGAGCTYGATCCAAACCATGTTAATGAGTCATTTCTATCTGCTGTAAAGGATTTGGACCTTAATGCTGGAGTCCTTACGAACTGGAAGCTGTACTTTAGTAAGAACATGAATTTTATCATTTTGCAAAATCAGAAATAGTTACCCGTGCAATAGTTTAGGCTGCAGTTGGAGAATGTGGTTTGGTCTGATAATGATATCTTCTTCCATGTACTTTGGATTTATCACTGGCTTTGTGGCTAGCAAAACATGTGTCAGCTTATTTCTCACCGTGTGTTAATAAAAGCCTTGCTTTGGCATAATGTTTGTGTGTTAAAACACAAGGATTTTTTAACTCAGAACTTGATTTTATTTTTCTAAAATGGGTGAAGTTAGTCATCKAAAAGCTCATTCCACATTCTCATAATTAACAGCGTAGCTTTAACTCTTTCTACATTTATGAGGAGCTCTCTTTCCATTTATTAGGAATTGAGGAAGTCTAGGGATTTATAGGAATTCTGGAGTCAGTGAAGGTTCAAATGCGCTTTTTTGCATCCTTTTCTCTCTCCCTTTCATGCAGTTTTATTTCGTGCCGTTATTTCGCGTGTGCCGTTTCACAAAGCGCTCATTCTGGGCAGGCAGCAGGGTCTGTAGAGGGTGAGCTTAGACTAAACACTGCATGGAAACAAGGACTATGTTGTCGTATCAAGTTTGCTCAACACTTAAAATCTGCCTTGGGTCTCCGTGTCCTGCCATGATGCAAATGAGAGTGTTCTTGCTGGGAACATGTCATTCCCGTGAACGTTAAACACTGTCATGCAAGCCTCGTGGGAGCAACTGCAGCAAGCCCTTCTCCTGATTTAAGAGCTATTACTGACGCTGCTATTATTACTTTACGGGGGTACAGCAGGGATTCTCAACCTTTAATTCTCAACCTTTCCCTTCTTCCTACATAGGAGGAAGCGAAATGGCAAGGCTCCCAGCTAGATCCATTTGTTGTCCCAGTGTGCAGGAATAATTGCAGAAAGGCTCCTGTTATGGAGTTTCTCTGGTGTAAGAGACCTCTCTCAGATCAGTTTTCAGATGGAAAGTTTAAAAAATGCGACTTTTATCTAACCATGCCTTACTGCAGGGCTGCAGAGAATCAGTAGCTGCCCTTACTTGCACATCCCAAGCCTAGGAGCAAACATGATTTCCGAGCAGGAAAAGGCTTCTGGGTTTAGCCAGAAGCATGAGGATCCTCCTTGCAGGAGGATCAAGCTMACAGGAAAGAAAATCCAGTGAAATGATGGATTCTACTTCATTTCTGCTCTTTTCCATAGGCTTATGCCTATAAGCCGCCAGGAGTGTCAGGAATAGGACACAGCAGGCCATCCCCAATCACATTTGCAGAGGATGGAAACATCTCGAACTTCCCGTCCACCTCCCTCCCAATAATGGAAGTCTTTGCTGGCTCAAGGACTCAGTTTGCRGCCTCTGTGCTTCATCACTTGTAAATAGAGGCTTTTTATTCTCCAAGTTTCCCATTGGAATAAAAAAGCATATAAAAAAAAAGGATAAAATGCGTATCTCCCAATAGTTCTGCTGAGGGCATACCAGCCCACAGCATGTCACTGAAATGGATCCTACAGTCTTAGAGCCATCGATATGTCCTTATCCTTCCCTTTATCTATTACACATGATCTCTTCACAGTCAGTCACATACTATTCCTTCTGGAGGGCGACAACTAAAAAAATGCCAAATATCAGATTCATTTGTGATTGAGAAGATGGTCTCTGAATGAGCTGAAACTCTCCCTCCTTTTTGTTAAAGGACCTGCCAAAATCCTACATGCTCAGAAACCTTCCCCAGCACTAGCAATGTTATTACAGCCCCAGCACCCCTGGGAAGGATGAGAGCCCTTGTTCTTGGGCATGTTACAGGGAAGGCAGCTCCTGCCACTGCAAAGTCACCGTCTGCAGCTGGACAGGGGATGTGGATGAGGCATCCGAATGAAGCTGTGATGGGCTGGGGAGCAGATGGAAAATCAAATCAGCCAAAATTCATCAGGGACGCAGCCTTCTCTTTCATACTCGCAGTGTAGTCTTTTCCTTTTGACAGTCTGCTGAAAGGAGCTCCATTGTGTGTTACTTAGCACATCTGTGGATTTATTGCAAGCTGATGCTTTCTGTTTTACATCTCAGTGGCACGAGCAGAAGAGGCAGAAGGACAACTAATCCCACCTCTCTGATTCCAGCCTGCATGGTCAACTCATGGAAGATGCTGATGTAGAAGARCCCTGCTTGGTCTGGCCCCATCCTGACTGGTACCAACACCTGCTGGCTCTCCAGATGCTTCAGGAAAAGGGAGAGAAGATGGGGCTCATTTATAAAATGCAGCCCTTAAATACATGAGCTATGAATTGTATTGTGTGTGCTGGGAGGGAAGGGGTCAAACTTAACACTGTCCAAACTGCTCATGGGTGCAAGTCCCCTTGTCCCAAGTTTATTATCTTGTACCTTGCCTGAAGGAGAACAAGGCAAAAGGGAAAGGATATGGGTTACCTGTGGAGGAGTAAAGCCTAAATCTCAGTTTCTCACTCTCAATAAAGGAGTGGAGGGGGATGGTGGGCCGTGGGGATGTGTTTTCCAGCACGGTTATCCCACCTGCGCTCTGTTACTGCTCCCCGGACCCTGGCAGGTGCTGCTGGACCAGGACAGCAGCGAAGGGGACACTGAGGAACCGCTGCCTCTTCTGCTGAGCAATCAGACCCGATTACAGCGTAGGCATCTTCTGCTGCACAGCAGGTTTCTGACCATAGAGTGTCCTTCTGCTGATGCTTCCCCTGCCCTTTACCTTACTTAGCCCCGTGCAACGGGCCATAATGAAATAATGTTCAGCGTGGCAAGAACACAAAATAGCTCATGATGTGCCTCAAACTGTGAGAAAAGAGTATCCGATCCTCCCCAAACACGGACCTGCACGCTTCAAAGGGGGTATTATTTAGACAGTAATCAACATCGTGTTTTATTCCCATTCCTGGCCCAACGTGCGTATTTGCTCAGCCATGCTCTGCACCCGCCCTGAAAATCTGCTGTTTTGGGTCCGCAGGATATGAGGCGGCACGTGGATCGGAGCCCACAAGCAGCCAGCGCAGCCCAACATCAATGCACAGCTCTCAGAGTGACTGATGGGGAGAAAAATGAATTTTTTTTCAGTTCTCAGATACTGTGATAAATATGTAATAAAAGAACAGCGATTAAAAACAAATGTTGCTTTTTTTTTTTTTTTTTTTAGGTCAGCATCTGTAGCTTCTCTTGCTGTTATTTATGAAACAGCTTTATTAACTTATTACGAAAGTGGGCATTTGTTATGCAGTAAATTTAAGTTTCATAGTCAATGGATGTTTTGTGGCCTGGGAAAAAGTAAACATAAACTCGAAAAGTCACTTATTCCTAYTCTTGTTTTGGCCCAACGAGAATTAACATCAGATGTGTGAATGGTGAAATTCCTTGAAGGAAATGTATCTCCTTTGTTAGYGATTGTTAGCTAAAAACACCAGAGCCTTGGATGATGTAACAGCCAGACGTCTGCAGACTTTAAGAATWATGGTAGCTTATTTCCAGGAATAAGGGGGAATTTATTTCTATTCTTCTTTTCACATTGCTCATCTTAGCAAGGATAAATGCTTTCCAAGGCACTTCAGCAGTCGTTAATGCAACAGATCTGTGTGGGTGACTCCGTTCAACAGGTAAAACGGAATCTAGTATCAATCCTAGCAAAAAAAAAAAAATAAAATAAAGTCATAATCTAAGAATGGAGAAAGATTGAGGAGCACTGAGCTAAATTATTCAGCAACTAAAGATGAAGGATGTGATTCCAAAATATTTCAAGAAATGCAGAACTGAGTGATCATCATATCAGATAAAAAGTTAGGTAGATAAATGTCTAGTGATATTTACAGGAGAGGACGGGAGGAAATCTTAATTTTGCACGTGCTCTAAATTTGCTCTAACCATTGAGCAGAAAGTTAATACAGAGATTCCTACACAATCAGTTATTCTGTGTAAGAGCTGAAATCTGTAGCAGCCCAAAAGGAAAGTGAATGATAGCAATCATTATGAAAAATAGGCAGAACATAAACAAAAAACAGTTATGTCATTTTACAAATCCTTCGAACATCTTCACCTGAAATCTTCCATCTTCTAAAGGAAATAGACTGGCATAGACTCAAAAGAGCAGAGCAAGGGCAATTAAAAATTTAGAAAGGTTCTGTATAAGAATGATTGAGTAGACTAGGTTTTTTTCAGTAGAAGACGGATGATTGAGAGGGGATATGATGGAGGTCCCTGGTATTGGGAGTGACAAGGGGAGAATAGTAAGCAAATGTGCAGTGTTTTTCCTGCTAACACAAAAGCTCAGAASCATGAAATGGAGCAGGGAGCTGGGAGCTGAAGCCATCAAGCAGTGATGCTCCTTGACACCATGCTTAGTCATCTCGAGGAACTCCTTGCCACAGGATACTGCGAGCACTAAAAGTTCACTGGATGCAACTGGGTGCATTCATGAAAGAAAAACTCATCCGAGGTTTCAGAGAACCCATCTGTGTTTTGTATTAAGTACAAAGACGCCGCGTCTGGCTCAGAAAGCGCCTGAGCCAGAAACCACTGTAGGTTGGGCAAGTGTTTTGGGGAAAGTATGCCTGTATAATTGACCTACATTTATACTCGTGCCTGTGCTCTAACTACTGGCCACCACTGCAGATAGGATGTTATTTGGCAGGGATGTTAGTCTGACCTGCTAAGGCTGTTCCTATCTTCTTCATGCAAGCCCCAGCTTATAAATGATAAGTAATTCCAGACAAATGCGTTCCTTATGTTCTCTCTTAAATCTAATTACAATGTTAACTATTAAGGCAGGTGTTGACAGGCCAACAACACAAGTAGTGGCCTCAGGTCTTGGACTTCTCCTTTTCTGCTTCCAAACTGCTTTTGCACTGGGTTGATGCAATGCAGAGCAACTTACAGGTGCTCTAAGGGCATGTCCACGTGGGGGACATCAGCTCCCTCTGCAAGTCCTGATACACCATAGCTGTGTCAGAGCAACCAGGAGACAAGCTAAACTACCTAATGCACAGCAGGACGTTGATGTGGCCCATTACGTCTTGATACTGGCTTAATTTTTCCATCTGGACATCACAGAGCACTGATGMGATCTCTCTGGTCACAGAGAGGTGTCCAGATTTCTTTCTACTACCAAAGAGTTTTGATRCACTGATATGGCAGCTGATATTCAGAAAGGTTGAAGTTTTAGCAGGGAGATAATTTAAAAAAATATATAGTTTTGGCCCTAAACTAACAGAAAATGTCCATAAAAGGGATTGACACTCTTGTGGCTAACTACTCTAACTTTAATTGCCTGCCAGGCAGTTTTAAATAGCTATATTAGGTTCTGGACAAATATGTCTGTATTTTAGTGACGCATTTGATAGCCTCATAAAATCCTATTGAGTCAAACTGGCCTGGATATAAGCACTTGTCTGTGGTCTTTRCATTGGCTGAAATATCAGAAATGAAGACTAATGATAAATTTCAACATGTCAAGTCTGAGGAGCTGGAGGAAGTTCTGGTGGGAGAGCAGCAGAAGTTAAGACTCATTTTAGGTCTCCATTAATAAACTGGGAGAGGAAGYGAGCTAAATGCTCCTTGATTTGCAAGTGGATGGGAAACACTTGTGGAAAACAAAGAAAATAAATTAACTGCTGGCAGGCCCATGATAACTGAAGCTAAATCAACCCCAGCAGGAGGAGTCTATGCAGAGGTAACTACACATGATCATCTATAGGGCAGAACATTTGATATCTTCTGCCTATATGATAAGGCAATGGAAACCATGTCTCATGTGGGGACTCCATAAAGAGAGATGGAGTCTACTTGACCAGAACTGYAAGAGTTTTCCCAAGTTTGGTGATGGTAGTGCTGCAGTTTCACAAATGCTCTTCTTTCCAGGTGACCTCAGTAACTAGAAGATACCAAGAAAATAGAGAGAACTAAGAGAAAAAATAATAAAGGAGAAAAAAGGAAGTAACATAAATGCTGAAGAATCTGAGGGAATTATGAGCAAAGCTTAAAAGATTGAAATATGTACAAACTGTCCAAATTATGACTAAGAAAGGAAATGATAAATGTCTGCATATATATGAGGTCTCTAACCCACTAAGAAAGGAAAGGAATAGTTGGCTAAAGAAGAAATTTAGGAAAAAAAGGATGAATTCAAACAAAGGAAAATGCTGAATGAATAACAGGAACTCTTCCTAATAGTAAACTTGATTAGAACTTGCAAGACATTTTGTATAAATTGGTCAGAACAAAACATCAAGGAGACGTGAGAACGCTGCTTGGATCCCAGTTATTAAAGATATTGGCTTCCAACGCTTCCTGTAGCAGAGCAAACAGCAAGAACAATTGACAGCGAGCTCAATGGAAAGGAATTGGCTGCCTTTGTTTTCTAGTGCAGGAGACCAACGATTTCAGAAAGTTCTGCCAATGAGCTCGTTATTAAAAATGTAGCGAGCGCATCCAAAAAGCTCTCAGTCACAAACGAACATGGATTTCTGAGAGCTCATAGTGGCCTTCTCTCTTCCTCCCAGGTTTCCAAACATTTCTCAGCAAACTCTGCCAGAGCACACTGTGGATGTGCTGTAATTGGGGGAATTTTATCAGGAAGGGTCTGATAAAAGGGAGAAGCAGCTTGATTTGCACCCTCAGCACAAACATCAGGTGGGMCAGTAGGAACAGCTCCATGCCCCATTTTCTTAAAATGGTTTTTGACCAGAATTCCCCGTTGACAGAGCACGAATTCCCTTGCTGACCTTGAGCTGCAGGGTGTAAGATGATCTAATTGTAGTGTCCATGGTGAGGTTTTCTGCCCAATGGGGCCTTTATGGCAAATTGAAGAGAGCTATGCAATGAAGTTGTTGTGTGATCTGATTCTGGCCACACACAAYTAAAAGAAACTTCTTAACATAAAGACATTGACTAAATAAAGAAACTTTGAACTTTATGATGTGCAAATGAGATGGCAGAGCTCCTCCAGAGCCTCATTTTTTTCTCCTCAGCATCAGCAAGACCAAGATTTTACTCCGAGAGTCTTGAGTTCCTAAGTCATTGTTTTCGTCTTGTATGACCTGATTTTCCGAAATACCTAAAGATGAAGGATTTCCATAGAAGCTTGAGTAGGGAAGGAGGAAGCCCTCAGTACCTCTGTGCGTCACAACACAACTTAGCATTTGTGTCACTTCATTACCACCTTACCGAGGCTGTGATTTTAAGCCAGCTCTTTATCGAATCCCTGGGTTGCTGCAAGCCAATCAAATACATATTGGTAGCTGGCGTACGTTCAATAATATGGATTGTATCAAGACTCAAGATTTTCATATTTCAAAGACCGTTATGATTTTTAAAATCACAAACAGAAACGTGTTTATGCACAGACCCATGCTGTGTGCTGCGCTTTCCATTTAGACTCGTATTACAAAAATAAGCTGTAAACACTTTTGATGAAAGGATTGGACACTTCGTTTACGCCCTGAGAATGCACTTTTGTTTTAATGCCCAATTTCACTTTGGTATTTAACCTTTCCCCTCCATTTTACATATATTCCATCCTACAGTTCCAGCTTGCTATTTATGTTTGTGTAGAAAAAAAAAAAAAAAA